>NC_056739.1:1207010813-1207063313 GCF_019279795.1 Protopterus annectens | reverse complement strand
AGGTAGAAGCTGCACTCTCTAAAACCAAAAACACAGCATCCATGGGACTGGACAACATCCCATGCTGCATTTTACACAAACTACAGAACAAACTGGCTCCCACCTAAGCACCATATTCAATCATAGTCTCACATCAGGCTTTATGCCCACTGAATGGCACACAGCAACAGTTATCCCACTCCACAAAGGGGGAACCACCACTGATCCTGGGAACTATCGCCCTAATAGCCTGACAAGCCTGGTCTGCAAGGCCATGGAACGTATCATCATGGAACTCATAAACAAAGACATTGATAACCTCCAAACTCTGGACCCCACCCAATTCAGGTTTGTGAAAGCCAGATCATGCCTTCTGAACCTGATTGACTTCCTTGAGGCAGTCATCAAAGCTGTAGACAAGAGTAAGGTGGTTCACACAGCCTATCTTGACCTCGCCAAGGCTTTCAACACCATCCCCCATTCTGGAATTATAGCTAAACTCACTAAACTAGGTATAAATCCCTACATCACAAGATGTGTTGCCAACTGGCTCACTGACAGAACCCACACTGTAAAAGTTGCAGACTCCATATCTGACTTCACACCAGTGACAAGTGGAGTATCACAGGGTTCAATCCTGCGACCTCGCCTGTTTAGTATCTACTTCTCTGAAGTACAGGCTAACACAGAAAGCCTCTTGCTAATGAAGTTCACAGATGACTGCAAACTAGGAGCCATAGTCGAGTCCCCAAATGATGTGGACATCCTACAGAAGGGCCTCACTGAAACAGATGCCTGGTATCAGAGGCATGGCCTCAAGCTCAATGCCAACAAGTGCATTGTCATCCCCTTTGGTAAAAACTCCGTACCCATGAACTACCACATAAACGGCAGTCTACTTAATGCCGAATGTGTAATAAGAGACCTTGGGACCCAGGTGGACAGTAGTCTCTTCTTTGATAATCACATCGCCAAAGTAGTCAGGAAATCCTTATATGTGACATACCTCATCACAAAAGGGTTCTCATCAAGGAAATAAGAGATCATTGTTCCCCTCTACTCGGCACTCATTAGACCCATTATAGAGTACAATGCCTTTTTTGGAATGTACCTGACAAGACATCTTCAGCAGCTGGAAAGGCCACAGAAGTACCTCACAAAGAGGATTACTGGCCTCAAACAGATGCCCTACACTGACCATCTCAAAAAAATCCAGCTTTACTCTGTACCATATTGCCTACTCCGAGGACATCTCTGCCAAACATATAAAGCTATGTTAAACCCAGAGCTGTTGGACATGCTGCACCTAAAGAAATCCCAATTCCTCTGAGCTACACGCTCTGGGGACCTAAACCTTGCCACCACAATAAACAGGATATGCTGGAGGGATAGATTCCTGTCCCGGTGACTTCCTATACTCTGGAACAAGCTACCCATCTATGTCAAGCAAAGTTCCTCATTAGCACTCTTCAAGAAAATTATTGATGCATGGATGGGAAATAGGAAATACTACCAGGGATCACTTCTGTGGCTCTGGTCTACAGGGCACAGGAAATTACCTTTCTTGGGTAGTGTAAGCCAGAGAACCTTGTTGGCTAGGCTTACTTAGGCCCTAGGGTAGATAGCCTAGTACCTACCTATGAACCTATGAACTTTAATTGTACTTTGACTTAGGAATGGGGTTCATTCTCATCATGGTATTAGAAACCCAAAAGATTTGGAGGAATTAAAAGGGAGAAAAAATATTATATTCCTAAAATAGCAGAAAGTATTCTAAGAACTAAGCCAACACAGAAATGAAGAAGGGAGATGTTGCCAATAGGGATGACTGCAATAAGGGGTAAAGTGAATAAGTAAGAGGCGACTGGCATTTACTGGTGGAAACTGGCAAAGGAGCCTAAAGCATATGGAACAAATCGTTAGAGAGGGTAAGGTAAAACAATGTGAAGAAGCTAAGTAGACATTTGGACTGTAGGCTAGAGACTGCCTTCCCTATGAGGGCCTGATATCAGAGTATAGGCAAAGAGAAAGCAATAGGAGAATCCTAAGGGGAACACCTGCAGTGGTAGAATTTTTAGTTGAGTCTAGAATAGAAGCTGCTGCTAAAAAGGGGATAATTAATAGTGCATGTAAAATATTACACAATAACTATAGGAATCAATCAGAGGAGGTAAGAACAGATTGGGAAAAATACTGGATAAGCAATTCACAAAGAAACAATGGGAGGACATATGTATGGCTCCCAAAAAAGCAACAAAGCCTAGAAGATTTAGGATTTTTACTTGGAAGAATTTGCATAGGTATTTTTATACCCCTAAGAAGACTCCAAAGAATTTTCTCTTATATAGATGGCAAATGTTGGAGGTGTGATGGGAAAGAAAGAGGTAACTCAGTACATATCTTTTGGAAATGTAAAGAGGTGGAAGACTTTAAAAATTCCCTACAGAGTACTCTGTCAGAAATACTTGTAGACCAAATGGATGTAGCTAAGAAAGTGAAAGTTTTGAGCCAGGATACAGGATCTGAATTGTCTAGGTATAGTAAGGCCTTGTTAATTTAATTCTGGTGGCTGCCAAAATTACTAGAAAATGGAAATCAAAGTCTAAACCAACCATATTTGAATTAGTGAATATTGTAACAGAAATAAAAGAACTGAAATTAGGATCTTTAGAAAAGGGTAGGAGCAAATTACATGGAAAAAAAATGCAAATTGTAGGAAGAGCGCATGCAGAAAAAATGTCTTATAGGATGAATGAAGTTTAAAGGAATGCAGGAGTTGCCAAATGTATATAACCCTGGATTGATTATATTCTACAAAAGAATATACATGATGTATAATGTTCATAACTATGGACAAGAAAACATGGTTTGTTTTCTTTTATATAATGTAAGTTTGCTTATGTCACAAGTGACATTTCAGTAAAAGTGTTATAAAAAAAAGTGTACTGAGAAGCAGACAAAATACATGAGACCTAGTTATATAATAAATACATTATGACCTCCTGTTGAAAAGGTTAGGTAAGATGGTGACAAAGAATTTGGAAAGGTGTATACTAAAGCTGCATCTTGTGAAACTAATTGAAGGATTGTGTGAAGGAAAAGAAAATGTTCAAAAAGTTGTAAAGGAGGTATGTATTATTAGAGGATCAAAATCAGGCAACTGATAGTGCTAGTAAAACATCATGTGAAATATGAAGACGGTATGATTAAATGATGTTATAAAAGAAATTCAGTATATGAATCCAAAGTGAGAGTTTTAATAAATACATTGAAGGTAAAACTATTTGTAGTTAGTAAATAAGTAGACTTTTTGATATAGATTATCTGTTTAAGCTGTTTTTGGAGCATGTGACTTGGACTGATATGGTAAGGAAGGCCACGGGGAAAATGGATAAGCTGGCAAGTTAACCTTTTTGGCATATACAGATGACACTTGTGCTGTTAAAGGACATGCAGCAAATAAAACAAAACATAAAATATGCAAAAGGTATAAAGAAAAAATTGTAATCAGTTGAAATGTCAGGACTAATTTTAACGAGTCCCGAAATATGGAGACTTTATGGTGGAAAAACTAACTTGCATATACAAAATCTGAGATAGCCATTTCTCAGAATATTCCATTTTCATTGAGGTATGAAGATTTCTGAGTTGATTTATATAAGTTTAAGTGGGTGGGGGGTTGCCCCCTAAAGAAAAACAAGTTTAAAGGAGAAGAGCAGTGTTCAGTATTCACTCTTCTCTTGCATTTTGAGACGTTCTTGGTGTGCTAGCACTAAGCATGATCGGTGCTAATATTTCAATAGGGAGACAAAAAAAAGTAGTTTATGTTTTAACGGAGTGAGAGAAAATGTAAGATGGCAGAATAAAGCTTACTAGAAATAAGGGAAAATATTATGAATAAAGTGTAGTGTGATTACAGAATTGAGAGAAAAACAGTAAAAAAAGAGACAATGAAGTCAGGACTAAATAGTGAGCTAAGAAGCAAGTTATAAAAACAGAAGATAACTCAGATGGCGTAACACTTTTGTTAGTTGAAGTGATTTATTTAGTTGACTTGTTACATTGCCTTAAAGTTGATATAATAAAATATCCACAGGGAAAACTAACTGTTCAAAATATCACTTATAAAACAAAATAAAACCAGATAGTTCATGATAATATAATTAATTTAATAAAAATACAAGCTTTCATGTACAAATCACGCTTTATTAAGTATTTAAAAGCTCCTATACTTAATGCTTAATGCATTGAATATGCCTGGTATGAATGAGTCTTGCCTTGTAAAATCTATTCTGAAGTCAAGGGATTTACATCATTGATCATGTGATTAATTTTATTTAAGGAATGTGTGTAGGAGCTTTTAAATACTCGATAAAGAGTGATTTGTATGTGAAAGCTTGCTTTTATATTAAATGATTTATATTGACTTGAACTATCTGGTTTTATTGCCTTAAAGTTCATGAAATAAAGGTCTTTAAAATATATGTAGAGATATATTGGGATGTACACGTAATACCAGGAGAAGAATAATGGTCTGTAAAGGGATGAGTAGTTAAGGGGTTAGATGTGCTAAGTCCCTTAGTTTCTTTACTATGTTTTGCAACATAATTGTAAAAGGAAAATATTAAGGTAACGGTACAGAGCTAAAGAGTTTTTAAGACAAAGTAAATCATGAGTCATTTAGCAAAAAAAGTGAAGCTGTTGAAAAGAAAACAGAAGACGTCATGGCTAGAAAAGCTTCTTAAAAAAGTGTGAGGGAGGGGCTGTAAGACAATGCAGTCCAATTCTAATGAAGTAAGAAAGATGTGAATTGATTGTAATATCTTAAAAAGACAGGTCTGAAGGGGACACAAGTATAAAATAGAACAACAAACACTTTATTCAATAGAAAAGTGTCAGATGATGTAGAAACACTGTGCCATCATTGCTTTGAGTATATGAGAGTTAAAAACCTATTGATGTTATTAAGCAAGAAATGTAGGTGAAAAATATTGGATATAAAAATACTGTGTGGGCAAAACAGTTTAGAAATTGAGAGGTATCATATCACCATGGGTACTGGGTTTGGAAATTGCTATAGACTATGCATGGCATACAAGATGCTTATTTTCTTTATACAGATTAACTTAAACATTAATGACATATTAAAAAAGTGTTTTCATTTTGAACCCGCATTTATTTTTAAACTAAAGCTTAAGTTAACAGCTACCCCACCTCTCTAACATTGCAAATACTTAACCCGAGGCACTGTCAAGGAAGAAACTTTGCCACATAGCTATCTTGGTGTGTTTGCCTCTTTCAGCTTCTCATGGCTGAATTGCTTTGACATGAGTGATTTTATTCTTTATTAACCTATATAAATCTACTAAATCTGATTTTGCTTAAAATTTTCCAAAGGCAAAATAAAAACTACTACTCTGTTCAACTTCAATACTTTTTGTTATTGATGCTTGGCAGTGTAACCTATTAAGTTAAAAAACAACCTAAATTGACAGATTAACACAGGTGAAGCTTTAAACATGTTTATTCCTTACCAATTTTTAGAAGCACACATTCTAAGTTTACATCAAGGCTATATGGGTTTTACTCTGGCCTTTATACCAGTTGCCATTGTATTACTTATTAATATTGACCACTAATTCTTGTCTTCCTATTTGGTTGCCTTTAATGTTTAAAAGGTTGACCTAATTGTTAACAATGTGACCAAACTCATTAGGTTAGAAATGTTTTTAAGATTTGTATTCATTTGAACATATACACATTAATTTTAACATATGATATATAGTGTTCATCCCCAGCTTTAATAAGAGTATTTCTACTCAGCAGTTGTTTTTGATTTTTGAAGCTGTGTTAAATACAAATGTCCTTACCGTTCACTTAATTTAGTCCTATGAGATCTAACATCTACCCGAAGTACTACAAACAGGGGCAGATATCTATCATGCTTCTGTGCACTAACACAGCATTTTGTATCAGGAAATCTTTCTTCTAGTGAGAGCTAATTCAAACTGAGAAAGATGGACTTGCCCTGATTTCTAGCTATCCTTTGTTAAACATATTAGTCCAACAAGAATAGTGACCTCTTTTTAAGGGAGACCTAAAGGGAAATTTATGTTACTAGGGGACATTTGGCAAGGGCATTGGCGGGGCTTCCTCATCTCTTTGGATCTGCTAGATGGTGCCAGAGGGCTCTTAGAACAGCAGGGAAGAGGTCTAAGGGAAGCAGCAGCATGAAGGAGGAGAGAAAAGCTGTGCAGAGTTTGAAGATAGAAAGTGATAATTTGAAGAAATGTTTGTTCAATATGGAGCTTCAGAATGTAAAAAAAGATTCCTATGTGATGGATGTTAAAAATGAGCAGTATTTAGCTGTTTCTATGGAGAAGGAAGTAACCATGTCTGATGAAGTGATGCAGATAACAGAACTGGTGTCAGGAGGGCTTGCATATGATGTTATGTTAAAGATTGGGGTGGGGAGTTTATATATTATTAACAGTCTGCTGTTTGCATAACTTGCTAATGAAGAATTAATAATCAACAGCACAGAGAGGTACAACTACTACTGCAGCTCAACCCGGCATATTTCCACAGATGGCAGTACAGACACCTAGCACTTCAGGGTCACAACCTGTCAGTGTTGCCTTCACAACCCATGGCTTTCCTGCTCCAACTGCATCAGGTAGCTCTGTCCTAGCTGCTAGTGCAGTGGTACCCTCCAAGAGCAGTAGTAGTGGAGATGATAATTTTGTCACCTGACAGGAGCAGACAGGGCTGGTGATGGATATAACAGAGAAGGGCCTTAGTGCATGTATCGGCAAGGTTGAAAATGTCCTTTGTCACATTGCAAAGATGATGTCACATCCAACATTGACTCAGGGAGCTGCTACAGGAGACAATACTGGCAGTTCTGAGAGTGAGGACTAGATTCTCACTGTTCTCAAGCTGTCTCCTACTTATCCCCAATCATAGTGTTCCCCAACCGCTTGTCTCAGTCACCATCCCTGTCTGTCTTGCTTGCCCTGTATGTTTGTGCAAGCTTCTTATCCTACCTACCTGATCCCCTCATTCCTAAACAGTTTTCCCAACATTCTTCTCTCCCCCCAAAAAAGAAAAATATGGGTGTCTGTGCCACAGAAAAAATTACACCCGCTGCATAGCTCTCCACTTTGCCTATGTGTCATCTTGAGACATTTGATTTGGGCCAATTGGCCATACAATATTTTTCTGATGTTGTCACCCATCAATGGTGTGCTGACTCTGCAAAGTCATGAAATTGCATATACAATTTGACATTTATGTTGTGAATAAGTAGATAGCTATGATGGTCTCCCATAACCCTCCTGCAAATTCCTGTATTCTTTCTCCTGTGTCATACTCTCTGCTTGCCAACCTCATTTTCACCACTGTACTATCAACACATTTTCACACATTTAATCTGGTCAAAAAATAGATCACACGCAGTACTCATGGCCAGAAATAGCCCATGTAAAAGCCTTCACTTTATGTTCTTGGCAGTTGTGTGGAGTGTGACATAGCACAGCATTGCTGAGTGACAGTGAAAGCTGTTTAACTTCTTATTGTTAAGTTATGAAGATTTCCATTTAATCTGCTGTGGTCTGGTTACATTCGTGCAAATGTGCTTATATTCACTGTGCTTTTTACATTTTCCCTTTAAGTCACAATTAAAGTCCCCTGCAATTATAATTTTCATGTTTATTACCATATAGTCCAACATTTGATAAAACAAATTCTCTCTTTCCTTGCTAGTTATATATGCATATAATGCTATAATTCTTTAAACATGTTCTCTCTACCTCACATCCACAGTAGTTACCATTCCCATCCATTCCAATGTTACAATTAGTATTTTCACTGTTTTTTACACACAACCACTCCAGAGCAATGTTCACTTCCTAAGTTCCATATTACATTTTTCCCCCATAATTTTTCTGTTTGTAGTTTTTCTTCACTTTTCAGAAATCTTATATGCTCTAACAGAATAAAATCTACATCACATTTTCACTGAAAGTACTCTAACGTTGTTGCTTTTCCTTCTTTTTAAGTTTAGGGGAAATATTTTTAAATTTTCATGTTCTTATTTTTATTCTTTCTCCAGCTGAATATTTTTCCTGGGTATATGTATAAATAATCCTTGATCCTCAGAATCAGATTTTTCACTGGCTAGAACGTAAAAGAAAAAATATTAGTATCAGCCCCTTCTCCTGACCTCTCTTCTTGCATGCACTCTCTTTCTCCTCGTTTTCCTTCTGTATTTGTTCTTCTTCACCTGCATCACCCTATCCCCAGTCTCTTGTTGCCCTTCTTCATGTATGTTTTCTTCCCTTTCCCCTTATTTTTCGTTATTTACTGTTTGTTCTTGACAATCCATCCAAAATTTTCCTTTTTTTTACACAACCTACATTCAGTCACTTACTTTTTTGCTGTATATCCTTTCTCCCCACTTTGGTTATACCGTTCCTTGTCACACTCATTAATTAAATGAGAAACGTCTCCACAAAAGAAACATGATTTAGGCTGGCTATCATATCTTAATGTCCTACTATGACTAGCCACAAAAATAACACTTTGTAAAATTTTCACCATGTTTGTTTCATATTTCAAAACAGCTTCCAACTTCCACCTTCCATTTCATAAGATTCTCTCATCTCTAACTTTCACAATATAATCACAAGTTTCATACAGACCCTGCATAGATTCTTTAAATTTGTCATTTTCCAGTTCATCAGTTCTAAACTGCAAACTAACATTTTGTTAAAATTTAAGTTACTACCAGAAAACAAATTATTGTTCCATGGATAAATGTCCTTTTTGTTACACAGTTCCTGAAATATCAGCATCAGTTTCAAATGTTAAGTCACAAAATGTCTCTGTCCCAATATGTATAAAAGATATGCGCTGTGATTCATTAACTATCCATCAGATTCTATTCTACGCCTACATGATGTAAGTGTAATAGTGCGATGAACAGCAGTGCTAATAGTATATGCACGCTGCTCATTGTGCATGCATTTGCAAGCACCTTTTCTCAGTCAGCAATAGTGTTCAGGGCCATGGAAATGTGCTTGCAAGCATGAATGAGCACAGAATGTAATCAAAATTGCTCACTTATAGACAATGCACACAGATGAGCATGAGCTATAGTCTAGACATATTAAGGACAAATAAATAGAAATAATATAGAATGAGGAGAAGTGAAATGGGGGAGTTGGTGCATTAAACAGTGGTATACTGAATAATTAATGTTGAAGAGGAAATGTTTAAAGTGTACTCATAACTCAAAGGCAAATGTGACAAAAATGTATAAGAAGCATTTCTGACATTAATCCTGCACTATTGCTGTAATAATAATTAATGTCAATGGCAATCCTGCCTTTATGCAAATAAATAAAAACATACATGCTAATAAAGGATGTGATAGGAACATAAAGCACCAGTGATATACATGTTAATTAAATGCTGACTTGAGATAACAGTTAGCAAGTATAAAATATACTATATGGGATGAATGCAGAGAATGCAGTTATTGCATATGATATATATATATATATATATATATATATATATATATATATATATATATATACACACACACACACACATGCACACACACACACACACACACACACACACACACACACACACACACACAGAGGGTATTTATGTATGTAAACTGACACCATCACTGTATTATCCACCTCAACATGCATATGCAAGAACAAAAGGACCTTACACCTGTAATGTTCGGTAAATCAGAAATGGACACATTTTTGCAAAGAAATGCAGTGGCATCAATAGCAAAGGGGTTCATTACCTACGAGCACATAATAGACAAGCAAGTGTTGTATAGTTATGCAAATGATAAATGATAATCTAATAACCAACAACATACATAAGTGTTAATGACAAGTTAGGCAGATGTCATGAGTCTGGTTTTACCATTGTTGATTTGCAAACATCTCCAATATCATAATATTGGGCATGCTCACATGGAATTACAGGGAACAGTAACATAACAGCAATTCAAAAGCTGCAACTCAATATAAAGTGTTGTAACACCCAACCAGTCACAGTTTCTGATGTACTGGCAGCATGCCATACAGTAAGAAATGTTATTGGAATCATTCATCTTCCATTAAGCTGTATAGTGTGTACCGTGTGACAAAAACAACTGTAGTATAAAGGACATGTCCAGATGAAGACATACAATACAGAGCATAATTATCTTATGAATAGCTAATACAAATGAACAGTAAATGACATAAGAAGCATTCACATCATGTCATTTTCAAACACATGCCAGAAGAGATATCAGAAAGATACACAACAATCATGGCCATCACAGAAATATGTATATTGGTCATGTCATGAAGAACACCATTGAAGGGCATAAAGCACTTTTCTATCATATAAGGTTTATAGATGACCTACCTGGTAGGAAAAGGCCCAAACAAGGAGTCTTTGGAGTATGCCATAAATATTACCTGTGCTAAAATCACTGTTGTCTGACACATTTGCCTGACAGACAGATATTACCAGATTCAAACCCCTAGCTATTATACAAGGCTGTCTCCAGACCTCTGTTTTGACTGCATGTGCCACATCAGATAGCAATAGAGGCTCGACAAACAAATTAACTGAATGTGTGCATTATGACAAGAGTTTTGAATATAATATGAACAATTATATTTATTCACAATGTTGGAAAGGAGCTATACATGTTACTCTTAACACAACAATGATCATTTCAGTATGATTGCTTCTTTGACAAGGAAGCTGTTTCCATCATGTAGGACACACATTGTTCCAGAATTGAACCACAGTCTGTCTGTGCAGGTATGCTATGAAAGCCAGTACTCAATGCATGTGCCACCGGAAACTTCACAGTATGACGTGCCCCAAATAAATATTTCACTGCCATGCAATCACAACCTGTAATGATACATCATTGTTCAACATAAACATGGATATTATTAACTAGAGACAATGGTGTTTATGTAATGTCAGTATATTCATATAATATTGCCCCTGTCAGGAACTGAACAGCAAAACATGTAAATCTACTGATTAATGACATCTGGGTGAACCACAAGCACCACAGTGGCAGTCTTAACATTATTATGACAATCCCCGTATATTATGTTATTACATCAGATGTATGTGTGGTAAACAGTCTCTGAGATGAAAGTGATGGTGGAGGACTGTCACACTGTAAATAGACATTAAATCTATGGTGGATGCCATTCATACATTACAGTATAAGACCACATAATGCTAACAGTCACTGCATGTGGATGTTTCACACATGAGCATTTGACAACAGAAAATACATGACATTGTACAGGATGAATGCACCTTGGTAGAAGTATCACTGCAATTGTGAGATAATGTCATTATGTGAAGGCATTGCATCATGTTATTGTTGCAAGGGATCTGTGTGCCTGCAGTTGTTGTAGTAATCCAACAACAGACATCATGTCGTCTCATTCCCTCATGCCAGAGGCTGAAACTTCCTATGTATGTTATGTAAGGAAAATGTAATCACATGTCATCATTACTCTGAATAAAAGCATTGCTATGTGACAAACTGTCATAGCTTTTAGTAAGAGGGCTCAACATTGATACGTGTACAAAGCAAATGTGCTTGATAACAGTGTTAGCAACATTTGCAGTCATGATAAGACTGGCATAATTTAGTCTGAGTAGTAATAGATGGGGTTGAACTAACTACCCAAGATCACAAGATAAATATTAGTGAGAGAAATGCAAGTGCCCCTTGACATGCTGAGGTACAACTGAGACAGTGCACAGTTACATGGATGATATAACCACTGTTTATTAGTTGGATGTTTATACTGAAAATTGTTTGAAGTGCACAATAACATTGTATAGCTACACATCATATATACCTTTAAAGAATAGTATAGACAGTATGAGGGTGAAAGACATTCACAGCTGGCCTCAAACATTCTGCATATGTAGTTACACAATGTACAAAGCACAGTATCAAAGTCAAGCAATGCAAGAAAATCTACACTCAGATATGACATACTACATGTAGGTTAGCATTATGTAATCATTGAGTGTTCAAAAAGTGATTTTCCCTGTGAATGCTAGGATTTGTTAGTGTCACAGAGTGCCACTATAATTCAATGTCATAATCAGAAGTACACATAAAGGTGGTTGTGAGGTAGTCAATGATATGTGACAGTAATCACAATCACACTGTTATAGCCTACCTATCCACTTACACCATCTATACAGCACATTATCAGCAGCCAGCACCACCGGAGAAAAATGAGTACATAAAGCATCTATGAAGGGATAACATCAGCAGTGTATTGCCAAGGAGACATATCTGGCAACATTAGTTTTACAGCCATCTGGGATTTTAAAAGTTGCCACTGCAAATGTGTGTAAACTAACCCTGAATTAATTTACAGTCAAACTTGTAGAAGTAAAGCATTGCTGTATTCCAACATCCTATCTATATAATTACACATTGTAGAAAATAGTGTAAGATATGCAAGCACCACAGGAGAAGTCTGATATTTAAACAGCAACAGTTCACTTCCAAAAGAATGATCTCATCAGAGTGTTGAATCAGGATTGCATGCAGACAATATAATTTAGTAAATGTGTGCTCTCATTGATGCCACACAAAACAGCTGTCACTTGAAAAATGGAAATGTTCTTCCCCTACTACACTTAAAAAAAGTTATGTCTGACCATAACGTTCTATCTGTGTTATCAATCTTCACTTATCCTTGACTGTGGGCTCGGTTCTGAATCTCGGAGCCAACTCAGCCATTATTCCAGTTTGCACTCTCCAAAAAGTCTAGAGCTAAACTCTACCCATAATGCCCTTCACAAGATTACCTCAGATCGAGTTTGCATACAATAGTGACAGATGTGAAATAACAGATCTGAGACCATATCTGCATTTCTATAAAGGAAATCCAGTCTTTTGGAAAAGATCCAATTCACCAAGAAGCCAAAGGGCAGGGTGATGGAGGGTGGAAATGTCAATGATACGTGAAGATCGACAACACAGATGGAACATTATAGTAAGACATAACATCTTTATCTGATGTTGTCAATCTTCACTTAATCCTTGACTGTGGGACAGAGTCCCCAGCTACCTAAATCTTGGGAGGTCTCACAGAAGAATGTTCCTGAGCACCATTGAATCAAATGATGCTCATCCCCTAGAGACCAGATCCAGCTTGTAATGAGTAATACATTTATGAGGAGATGCCCATATAGCCACTGCACAAATATCATCTATATAAGCTCTAGCTGAAAAACTGCAGAAATGGCTATTGCTCTCATTGAATGTGCTTTAACAGGTCCTGGTAGTTGCAGTTTCCTTTTGTTATAAGTTATACAGTCCCTAGGGGGTCTATCTCATCAGATCAAATGTTGAAAATCTCAAACGCTCTAAAGAGTGAAAAAGCCAAAACTCAAACTCCTTATTGTGGGGGGCTATGCCCCCCCCCCCCCGCTAAATATATATTTCAACTCCAAGATCACACTACAGTGAGGAAAGGGCAAGTACTCCAATCTTCACTGTACTGCCATCTCAAAAAAAGCACTTGGAGTTCCAGCATTTTCGCTCTTTAGAGCCTTCGAGATTATCAACATTCGATCTTATGATGTAGACCCGTCCCTAGGCCATTTAGCTAGAGTAACTTTAAAAACTGTTTTTTCCATAGTAACTGAAGAAAAAGAAACAAACAACTGATCTGATTTTCTGATTTCCTTTGTTCTGTGAAGGCAAAAATGTAATTGTCTATGCACATCTAGTAAATGTAGACAATATTCACCTTTATTTGAGAAGATGGGAAAGAAAGCTGGGAGTTGTATAGTCTGGTTGATGTTGGTTTAGGATACTATCTTTGGTAAAAAGGAAGGATTTGTTTGCAAGGAGACCCTGTCTTTATGAAAAATTAGATAGGAAGGTTTGCAAGATAAGGCTTGTATCTCAGATATCCTCCTGGCAGAAGTAAAAGCTATGAAGAATAAAGTTTTCCAGAACAAGAACTTCAGATCACAATTTTCAGAAGGTTCAAAAGGGGAATGAAGTAGAGATTGAAGTACCAGATTCAAGTCCCAAGGTGCAGAAGGTTCTTTATATGGAGGTCTGAGCATTAAAGTTCCTTTTGGACTGGCTTTGCAAAGTTTGTGGGACATTAAGAAAGTATCATTTAAACCATTATGAAAGTTAAAAATTGCAGCTAGTTGCACTTGTATAGTTGAGACAGATGCTTCTGCTTCAAAAAGCAGTGTCAAGAATTCCAGGACTTTATTGACTGGCGATGAACATGGGTCAAGGTTAGTCTCTGACACCCATTTAGAAAATGTTTGCTACTTGTTAAAGTACAATCTTCTAGTCGAGAGTTTGTGGTAGGCCAGAATGATTCATTGAACTGGGGAAGTGAGAGAAGAATGCCTGGTAATCATTGGAAATGGAGAAGTCATGCAGTGAGCTTGAGATTACAAAGATTCGGATGAACTAGTCCATCTGGATGGGACAATACGTCTGGAGCTGGGTCCAGTGTCCAAGATTTCCAAATTAGATGAAGCCAAAGAAAAGGAAACCATATCTGTCAAGGCCAGAATAGAGCAATGAGAAATATTCTGTTCTTTGACCTGCTGGCTTTCTTTAGAAACTGGGATATTAGAGCAATTGGGGGAAATGCATAGAGTAGACCAGGGAGCCAATCATGCAGGATAGTATCTCATAGTGACTCCCCCGGGGGGGGGGGATCAGGGCAAAGTAGCTGCTGCAGTTGTTCAGGGAGGATGCAAATAGATCACAGCAGGGATAGCCCCACTGGCAGAATATCTTTTAGGTTCATAGGTTTATACTAGGCTATCTGCCCTAAGGCATTTATAAGCCTAGCCCAAAGTTTTGTGGCTTACGCCACCCCTTATATGAAAAAATACTGTGCCCATTAGTTTGTTGTGCCTCTGTCCAGCAGTGACACAGAGATGATTCCCGGGGTAAACCTACAATCTCCCATCCACAGGTCAAGATTTCTCTTGAACAGAGCCAGCAAGGTGCTCTGCCTCACATGGACCGGGATTTTATTCCACAGCATAGGGAGTCTCTGAGTGATAAATCTATCCCTCCAGCACGTCCTGTTTATATCCGTGCTAAGGTTTAAGTCGCTTGCTCTAGTGGTTTTGGTGGATTTGGATTTTTTGAGGTGGAGCATGTCCATTAATTCCGGGTTGGACATGGCCTTGTATGTCAGGCACATGTCACCTCTGAGCAGACGGTATGCGACTGAATAGAGCTGGAGTTTTTTCAATCTGGCAGCATATGACAGATTTTGGAGTCCCTTTATCCTTTTGGTGAGGAACTTTTGGGGTCTCTCCAATTGCTGCAGATGTCGGGTGAGATACATCCCGAATGGGGCATTGTACTCGATCATTGGTCTGATAAGTGAAGAGTACAGGGAACAATGACCTCACTAGATCTGGATGTGAATCCCTTCATGATCAGGTGGGCAATGTAGAAGGTCTTTCTAACCACTTTAGCAACGTGAGTGTCAAAAAAAAGGCCACTGTCAACCTGGGTCCCCAGGTCCCTGATAACCTCTTCTGTGCTTAGTGGATTGCCACCTATATGGTAGCTTGGGGTTACCTTGTTTTTCCCGAAGGGTATGACTATACATTTTTTGGTGTTTAACTTCAGGCCATGGCTCTGGCACCAACTATCTGTTTCCGTGAGTCCCTTCTGAAGGATATCCGTGTCCGATGCACTTTCCACTATGGCACCCACTTTGCAGTCGTGTGGAAACTTTGTCAGCCAAAGTCCTGCCATGTTGGCCTGTACTTCTGAGAAGTAGATGCCGAACAATAGGGGGCCAAGGACCGAGCCCTGTGGGACACCACTTGTGACCGGCTTGGAGTCTGACATAGTGCCAGCAACTCTAACCCTGTGGGTTCTGTCCTTAAGCCAGTTTGCAACCCATCTTGTGACATATGGGTTTACATTTAAGCTGGTAAGTTTTTCTACAATACCTGAGTGGGGTATTGTGTCGAAAGCCTTTGCAAGGTCAAGGTAGGCTGTATGGACTGCCTTTCCCTCATCAATGGCCTTGGTGACTGTTTCAAAGAAGTCGACCAATTTCAAAAGGCATGATCTGCCCTTGACGAAGCCAAACGGGGTCGGGTCCAATGTCTGCAAGTCCCCTATATCTTTGTTTATGAGCTCCATTATGATCCTCTCCATAGCTTTGCAGACTAGACTTGTTAAGCTTATGGGGCGGTAATTACCAGGTCCGTAGAGGCACCGCCTTTGTGGAGTGGGACCACAGTTGCCATACACCACTCCTTGGGCACTTATCCTGTGGTAAGGCTGAGATTAAACAGCTGCCTTATGTGCAGGTTTAATTCCTCATTTAGCTTGTGTAGCACACAGCCGGGGACACCATCCGGTCCCATTGATGCTGTGTTTTTAGCTTTAGAGAGAGCAGCTTTCACCTGCGCATTTGAGATGTCTGGGAGGCTACACTCCGCTGGGATAGTTATCTCTCCTTTAGGGGAGAGGGTGAAGTTTGCACTGAACCTGTCTGCCAGTATGTTGGCAATGTCTGTGGGTTCAGTGATTTTTGTATCATTTTGGGCTAATTCTGAGCATATCTGGGAGTTTCCACCCAGGTTCCTAACATAGCTGAAAAAGGCCTTATGATTTTCCTTTGAATCCATGGCAATTTTTCTCTCAAAATTGGCCTTAGTTGATTTTATGAGTGCTCGTATTTTTTTACTAATAATGATCAGGGGTGACTTCCCTTTTATGGATTTTGTTCTATCATGTAATAGCTTTCTCCTCTTATTGTAAAGTTTGTTAATGGCTGGGGTCCACCAGACTGGACGTTTGCCATTTGTGGAAAGAGTCTTGGTTTTATTTGGGATTGCCTGATCCATGCAGTCCTGGAGGTGTTCATAGAAGGCATTTGTAAGGACTTCCACAGCTTGGGTTGTGGTTTTCACTGGCTCAGGGGCCTTGAAGGATACCACACCAGTCTTGAGTAGTGTGAAGTTTGCTTTAGAGAAGTTCTTCACTGTGGTCTTTTTTGTTTGGGGTGGGGGCGGGATGTGGATTTCCAGTGAGATTAGTTTATGATCAGATCTCACCAATGAGGGATATACTTCCAGTGTGGAGCATTTTGTCCCCATGTTTGTGATAATGAGATCTAGTATATTTTCTCCTCTCATGGGAACAGTGACTAGCTGTTCCATGGCATTTGAATTTATGAACTCCAGGAACCGTTGGGCTAGAAAGTTAGGGCTTGAGTAATGTTCCCAGTCTATATTCGGGTAGTTGAAGTCACCCAATATGATGGTGTTTGGAGATACATTTATACCCTCCAGTGTCTTCAGGAAGGCTGTGTGGGGTTCCTGAGTTTGAGAGGGTGGCCTGTAGCATGCTACAATTTGTAGAGCAGTTTTGCCTATGGTTAGTTGCACCTGGATGGTTTCCGAAGCTTCGTGCATTGCCACCAAACTGGAGGTGTGGGTATCCTTTATGAATATGGATACACCCCCTCCTTTTGTGGTGTGGTCCGGGTTTTGGGGCCAGAACGCATGATATGAGGTAAAACCTAATAGTGCCAGGGTGCTCTCAGGAGCCTTGAACCAGGTTTCAGTTACAGCACAGACATCAATGTTCTCCATACTGAGAAGGGCCTCGAGTACGTGCATTTTGAGATTTAGACTTCTGGCATTGAGCAGCATTACCCTCAGTTTCTTCCCATTTTTGTTTTCTAGGGTGGTAGGTTTAGAATTTGTGCCTTGCCTAAAAAAGGCACTATGGGGGTGGCAAGAGCCTTTGCCAATATCCGGAATCCCAGGGGTGACAGGTGCAAGCCGTCCCTTGTGAAGCAGCGTGGCTTGTCAAGCATGTCATCCCAGGCAGACAGACACTGGATCCCCTTTGAATGACACCAGACATTAAGCCAATTGTTAAAGCTGATCATCTTGTCTCTATATTGTGGCATCATTCTTGGTGAAGGAAGGATACTGCTCAGGGTCAGGGTCATACCTGCCTGGGCTACATAATCAGAGAGCTCCTCTATGTCTTTTTTCATGTAGTCCAGGGAGGTACATCTCAGGTCGTTCACACCAGCATGGACAATGACTGTGTCATATTTGTACTTGCCGTGGAGTGACCCGAGTGCTTGTGTTATGTGGTGGATTCTAGCGCCCGATAGGCAGCTTACTGTGACCCTCTCCTTGTTCAGCCTGGTGAGTAGGACGTCATTGTGTCTGACTATGGAGTCACCTATGACAAGTATGTTTGGTGTTGTATTTGGCCTTAAGGGCTGTGACTGCTTTGCACACTGATTTTGTGGTTTATGTGTTGCTTGTGGGGTGTCTTGAGGTAGCAGTTGTTTGGGTGTCTGCTTTGGAGGCCTCTGCTGTTTAGGTAAATTTTACTCAGAGCCTCCGAGTATGTCTTTGTGTGTTTATGTGTTTGATTCAGTGGTGTGGTAGCATTATGTGAGGCTGGTTTTGTGGTGTGTGTAGTTGCCTTCTCCTCCTGTCTGGTCTTGCCAGTCCTGAGTTGAGAGAGCTCAGCCTCCAGTTTGGTTAAATAGCTGCATCTCACGCAAGTATTTGTGTTATGTGGGAGGAGGAGAGGGTTGTCTGTGTACATGAGGCAGTTATAACATTGCCTCAAGATTCCCAGATTCACCAGCTGGACCGGAGAGGAGATTGACAACTGACCTTTGGACATACTAGAATAATATTGGGAATTCCTAAATTGAAAACAAGGGCCAGTGGGGAGTGAGGGTGTAGTGCTTTTAATTTTTAGTGCTGACTTATATAATTGCTTTAGCGAGCAAGTGCCAGGTAACTTGAGTGCAATGTGTTACAAGTAACTAAATGCAAAAATGACAAACAGTAACTTTCTTTCAAGTGAAACAAGGAAATAAGTACAGTAAGCAATGCAGATATCACTAGTGATCCACAGAAGCGCTGAGAAGCTGCGTATTAGGTGGAATTAGCATTCCAGGGAAATAACAAGCAAACAAACAACAAGCATATAAACAAAGCTAGATTCAGCAGGCCTGGATCTAGTCTATGCTACAGCAAACAAGGCATACCAATTTCAGTAAGATACAGTTCAAATATTCAGGCACTATAAACCTTTAACCAGAAATTCCCAGCTCAGAAGGGCAGAGTCCAGCCTCTTCTCCCACAAGAGTGCAGACCATGAACCTTCTTAATGTAAAATAACTGCCTGAAGCCCAAGTGCCTAAACCAGAACTAATACACTTGGACACTGGGCTCTCAATGGGCTGGGCTTTCCGCTACCAATGGATTTCCGCTACCAATGGATTAAGAGACCACTCATGAGGCATTAGGATACTCCTGCTAAATTTGTCCGCAATCACATTGGAGCTCCCTGGAATATACATTGCAATTAGAAAGCAATCGGATGAAATCACCCATTGTCATACTCTGAGAGCTTCCCGACAAACAGGGTAAGATCTGGTTTCCCCTTGCTTGTTGAAGTACCAGACTACTGAAATGTTGTCTGTCTGAATTGCAATCATTTCCAAGGGGAGAGTTTATTGGAATGCTTGCAATGCTAAGAGCACCATCCTCATCTCTATAACACTAATATGCAAATGGACCTCCAGCTGGGACCAAGTGCCTTGGACTGTCTTTCCCAGATAATGCCCCCACCCTATCTGGGATGCATCCATGGTAACTATGCATTGGGATTGAAGAGGGAGAAAGAGTCTGCCTGACAAAATTTAATTGAAATGAAGCCACCAGTTCAGGTCTCTCTTGCATACATTGGTGATCATTATCAGGTGGGATATTGGTTGATTTAATAAGGACCAATGATATGCAAGAAGCCATCAAAAAATCCACATGTGATGTCTTGCAAGCGGAACTAAAGTGATGGATACTGCCATTGATTCTAGTTTTTGTAGCAACAGTCTTGCAGTCACCTTTTTGTTGTGAATAATTTGTCTAACTTGTAATTTTATTCTTTGAAGTCTTTCTAAAGAAAGAGACAGGATGCCTGTGTTTGTGCTTAGAATTCCTCCTATGAATTTTAACTGCTGTGTTGGCTCTAGGTGGGATTTTTCATAGTTTACAGTGATTCCTACTGAGGAACAAGTTTGAATAACATAGTTTCTTGTCTGTAATAGTAGATGCCTGGTAGGAGCAAGTGAGGAGCCAGTCATCTAGGTATGGAAACATGCAGAATCCTAGCAGTCTGAAGTGAGCTGCTACCACTGCCATGCATTTGGTGAACACTCTGGGGCTGTGGTGAGACCAAAGGGCAGGTCTCTAAATTGGTAATGACTGGCTCCCAGCTTGAAGTGCAGGAATCTTCTGGATTGCTTGGCCATTTTTATGTGATAATATGCATCCTGAAGATGTATTGAGCACATTCAATCATCTTTTCCTAAGAATGGGAGTATAGACTTAACTGTGACCATCCAGAATTTGGTTTGTTGAACAGACTTGCTCAACTGGCTGAGATCCAAAATCAGACTCCAGTTCCCTGCTTTCTTTGGCACTAAAAAGAACCTTGAGTAATATCCGGATCCTGTCTGGTCTGGTGGGAATGCTTGGATGATTCTTTTGATGAGCAGTTTTTGAATTTCTAAGACTGCTGCATCCCTGTGACCAGGTGGAACGTATGGGATTCTTTTCAATTTCCTGGGTTCTTTAGAGAAAGGGATATTGCAACCTCTGGTTATAATCCTCTGCACCCTGTTGTCCATTGTTATCCTTAGCCAAACAGATTGGTGCAGGGATAATCATCCCCTGACTGTGTCCAGAGGATGGCAATCAGGCCTCCTTTCAGGAGTGCTGATAGGACTTACCAGGGAAAGAATCCCTGGAACCCTGATTTTGCAGGCCACATCTGCCTCATGCATGGCATCTTCCATTTGTTACTCCCCCCTCTGCTCCAGGGAAGGTCATTTCCACATGAGTCCTGGAAAAGCCCTTGTGACTTCTTGAACTATAGCTTCCCATTTCTCTGTTTTCTGGATTAAGACCACTGAGGAGTGGAAAAGCATACACCCATGGCAGAAAGAGTCTTTCCATCTTTCTCACATCTGGCTAGGGTGTCTTTACTTTAGGGCCAAAAAGAGATGTTCCATCAAAAGGAAAGAAGACTTAAATGGCTCCACAAATTCACATCCAGGTGTGTCTTTTAATGGCTATGCCTGAACCCACTGCCCTCATCGTCCCTTTGGCAGCATGCACAATTAGTCTCATGGATGAGTTGGAAACAGAATCTAGAGTTGCCAGCTAAGAAGCTAGCTTTTCTGTACTCCTTCAACTACTGTTCCTGTCAGAGCATCTGATAGTTCTTTTAATAGATCTTGTTGAAGTCTCATGAAATGTGCCATGTAATTCAAGACCCTTAGTGAAAAGGCTGATGAAGTGTATATTCACTACCAGAATCTATCCATCATCTTAGACTATTAGGAGGATGGATAGTAGGACTTTCATCAGTAAGTTCCTTCTTGGTGGCTGCCACTATCACCATGCCATCTACTGGTATTCCCTTCAACCAATGTTGCTGATCCTAAGGGGCTGACAGAATGCGGTCTATTCTCTATGGGATTGGCTCGATAAAATCAGGTATTTTCCAAACCCACTGAGCAATCAATTTAATGAGATTGTCAGCAGGTGGAAAGATCCAAGAGGTAGAGGGTTGGGCATGAAAAAACTCCAGATATAATGATTCTTCTGAGGAAGGCTGGAGGGAAGTCCAGCCACCCCTCTGTTTTAGAATCTCTGGAATGTCTCCAAAGGAGACATCTTTCAAGGGTGACTTTGAGGAACCTTCCTCTTCATCAAAATCAGTATCTTCAGTGCAAGACTCTTCAGTGGAGTCTACGTGCTTCCTCTTGTACTTTCTATTCATGGGTACCTCTTCGGTGGGATGGGCCAAAGAGGTATCCGAAGAGGACATAACCACCATGGTTAGACCCTTAGTCTTCTGTGCCTGCTGTCCCAGGGTAGAGACTGAAGGAAGCTCCAGCTGAGGGGAAGGATAGGATGACTGGTCCAATGAAAGAATCATAGACTGTTTGCCCACAGTGGACAAGGCCCTCTCCATGGCCTGGAAGGCAGGTTCCCCCATAAAGGAATGGGTGTCTGGAACCAAAATAGACTCCTTCGGAGCCATGGTCCCTTCTCATACCCAGGAGGTCTCCTCTGAATCCAAAGTCAGTGTTAAGCTTACATGTGCTGATGCTCCACAGAGCATGGATGGCTCTGAAAACACTGGAATGGAACCATTCCCCCCGGAACCAGAAACAAAGCTCTGACCCCAGGAGGTCTCCAGATCTGACAGCACCAAAGAATTCAAGGTAGTTATTGGTGCCAGAGAAGAAGCTCTGACTGGCACTGATACAATCAAAGCCAGGAAAGTTGGCCCCAGGAACTGTAAAGGCTCAGCTGAAGTCAGAGAAGAAACAAAAACTGGTGTGATAATTGGCAAGGCTCTAAAGCTATGAATGCTAGGAACCAAAGAAGAAGGTAATCCCCTCACTGCCAGGAGCTGATCCTCTAATCTCATGATGTCAGATTCTGTTAGGCTCTTGGTGGAATGGACCAAAGACGTCAACGGAGATCTGGGAGAAGGTCTTTCCAAGAAAGGACTTGGAGGACATTCAAGAAAGGGATCCACAGATGTAGAGTATCTTGTTCGGGGTCTGTCCTTGATGGAAAATTCCTTTGCTTCTGACACAGAAGGAACCAAGGGTTTAGAAGGCATTGAAGTGGAGGAATCCAAAATAACTGTTGGAGCCAATGTAGTCAGTGCAGAGACTGACAACAATGTTGCAGAAGATTCAAATACTTTTCCCATCGGTTCTGAGCAAACTATGGGAACCATGGATGTTTTAGGAAGTTTAGCAGGAGGTTCCAGCAAAGTTATTGGAACCAAATGGCTCCTCTTCTACAATCTTGTTTGCTGGAAGAGGAAGAAGAGGAAGGAGAGCTGACATCAGACTTAGATTTAGATGATGCAGATAAGGCCTTGTCAAAAATCAGATTTTAAGAGTCCCTTCAAAATTCATTTGTTTTTTCAGTCTACTAGGACCCAATGACTAAAACTGTGACAATAGGCACAGTCTTTCTGAAGATGCACCAGGCCCAAGCATTAGACACACACAGTGCGTCCGTCCAAGTTAGATAATTTTCTATCACACTTCTGGCATCATTTGAAGCCAGAAGTTCCTTTAAGTTTTTCTGCCATAGCAGAAGGTTCACACACATACTGAAAAGGCAGGAAGGACCAGAAGTAAGTTTGTTTATTTTTTTAAATATAGCTAGATAAAGGGAGAAAAAACTGTACCAATATATGTAAGAAATACCATAGTGGTAAATGGGGAAAGAAGTACCAACAATGGTACAGAAGATTTACCAAGTAGGTAGAAGGAAGAGAAAGTAAAAACTATCAATGATGGTATTGAGAAAAAGTCACTAAAGAGTTAAGCATATAACATAAAGGAGTTGAGTAGTCGAAAGAAGCTAAAGGGTTTAATATAGAATTTAATAAGGAAACTTACAGTTTTGAAAAAGCTGTTGCTCGAGAGCTGTGAGGAAAAGAAAAACGTTTGGCACTGAGAATTGACAAAAGAGATCTGAGGTAATCTTGTGAGGAGCATTATGGGTAGACCTTAACTCAACAAGTTTTGGAGGGTGTAAGGTGGAATAATGTCTGAGTCGGTTCTGAGATTAAGAACTGAACCCACAATCAAGGTTAAGTGAAGACTGACAACATCAGATCAAATGTTTGCATCACTTCCTTTTAAAAATATTAAATGGATATTTTTTAATCTATGACACTCTTATTTGAAGCATTAATTTACATATTTATGGCTAGCATAGTGACTTAAAAAGCAATGTTTTCTTTAAGCAATCTCCATAAAATTGTACTCATTAGAGTACAAATAGTATGCATAGTCTCCATATGTAGTTACACAATCTAGAAAGCACTGTATTATTCACAAGTGTCACAGAAGAAGTCTGACTCTGAAGGGTAGAGTGCACTTTTGTCAGGATGACCTCATCAGTGTGTGTCACAGAGTATGTTTCATCCAAATGTGGGATAAGGGAATAGCATGAGCACTCAGGGGAAGTGGATACAGCAGCAAGTGGTACGCACAATCTCACACACAGTCACTCACACACACACGTGCGCGCGCGCGCACACACACACACACACACACACACACACACACACACACACACACACACACACACACACACACACACACACACACACACACACACACACACACACACACACACACACACACACACACGTTTTCCATGTTGGACATTGAACTTCCTACCTATATAGCTATACAATCTAAAGAGCACTCTATTAGTTGCAAGCACCACATACGAAGTCAGACTCTGAATTGTAGAGAGCCAGACTTTGCCTTTGGTCAGTATGAACTCAGTATGAACTCGTCATTGTGTCTTATGGAGAATGTTCCCATAAAAAATTGGGATAAGGGAGGTGTAGGAACAGTTAAATGCATTCTTCTCATGGGATGTGGATGCAGCACCAAGTGTTACACACAGTCTCTCACAGACACACACACACATACACACACACACACACACACACACACACACACACACACACACACACACACACACACACACACACACACACACACACACACACACAGGTCTTCCATGGTGGGCATCAAACCTCCTATCTATCTAGTTACATGATTTAGTGAGCACAGTTTTGTCACAAGCACCATAGGAGAAGTTTGACTCTTAAGGGTAGAGAGTACACTTTTGTCAGGATGACCTTATCAGTGTGTCTCATAGAAGATGTCTCTGTAAAAATTGAGATAAGGGAGCTATGAGGACATTTAAATGTATTCTTCTCAGGGGAAGTGGATACAACACCAAGTGTTAGACAAAGTCTCATGTGCGCGCTCACACATACATACACACACACACACACACACACACACACACACACACACACACACACACACACACACACACACACACACACACACACACACATCTTACATGTTGGGCATCAAACCTCCTACCTAGCTAGTTACACAATGTAGAGTGCACAGCCTTAGCTGCAAGGGCCACTTGAAAAGAGTGATTTTATGAATGTGAAATAAGACATTATAATATTTGTAAAATCCAGGGTTTGGAAGAGATGTTGCTGTGCATCACACGTTGTGCAACAAATGCATATGTGTGTACAGGACAATGTAACAACACTATGCTTATCACATGTAATGACATACTTCTCTACTGAAATGTAGATACTGTCCTTAATGTATATTATGTTATTGTGAAGGACATTGAGATGTTCCATATAATGGGATGATATACATACTGTTGTCCATTAGTGGATTATCAGTCAGACACTCCTGTGACTTTATATCAGGATGATTGCAAACTTGTATTGTCTCATATTTTCAGTATGTGCAGTGGCAAGTCAAACATGCAAGTCATACATAGGACTGTGCACTGCAGAATGATAGTGATGGATTCTTTGAAATAGGTTTAGCAAGCTTGTAACACAATGCAGGTCTGTAGAGCAGACATACATTAAATAAATAAAGTAAATGAGTCAACACTATTCTGAAATCAAGATCACCTTTTGAAAAAAGTAATACAGACAAACAAACATTGTGCAACATAATTACAGTTATTTGATTTTTCTCTTTTTTATTGTACTCTTTGAGCGTAGCACGGCTAAGCTGAATCGTGCTGCTAATGTCAAAGTGTTCGCACAGGCATACTCATATTCTGCGGTGTTGAACGTAGAATGGGATTAGCATGAATCTATGTTGCTCTGAGCCAACTTCTGCAAAAACGTGTATAAGAAAGGCTTCAGAATAGGTATAAGGCACATCAATATAGCAGCAGGACAATGATGTTTTAAATATAATTGTAGCCAACATTTACATCCACAGGAGTTAGACAACACATCTTGAAGTGTTTTCTTCATTCATATGTATTTGAACATTCATAGCATTCTAAGAAAAACATGTACACATGAGTATTATCTAAGCACAGCATGTAGAAAGTGATAATTGTGATAGTTTCTATTTGACAGCAGATTTCAGGGGTCTATATAACGTAGTCGAAAGTTAAAAAGAACGAATGCTCTTTTATCGAACACTGAAAGGCAAAACCACTAAATATCAAAAACATGGAACAGCAATTTTTTTTTCCCAAGGAAAAAAATGACTGGGCCGTTTTTGGGACGTTGCCATTTGCTCCACTGTGGTGCAATCTCAGAGTTGGTATATTTAAGTAGGGGTGTGTGGGGGCACAGCCCCCCACATTGGGGGTTGTGGGGGTCAAAGCACCCACTTTTTGTGTTTGGATTTTTTTTTGCGGAGCAGCGATTTTTCCCCAGGGGAAAAAAAAATCGCTGTTCCGTGTCATCAACATTTAGTGATTTCACCTTTCAGTGTGCGATGAAAGGCCGCTTGCTCTTTTTATCTTTCGACTATGTAATATAGACACAAATTTCAGAAAATGTGAATGCATGTATTTATCTTCATTACCCTGTTGAACACTGTAATCTGTACATTCAACTCTTCATCTTGTTAAAAAGTACATTAAACTGACTACACATAGCACTGTGGCATGAAGTGTGACAGATTAATGTGGATGAAGGCAATCAAATCCCAAAATACTGCCATAAACTATGTATTTCCATTTAGCCTTATATGCATTTGTTGCTCAGCACCAGCCGTTTTCCAAATGCAGAGGTGGAAGATTAATGATACAGAAGGGAGAATAAACATTAATAGGGTAACATGGAGGCAGGGGCAAAGTAGAATATGACAGAAAAAGTATAATGGTGGCTCAGAGCAGTATGTAGCCAACAGGTACACATAAATTAGAGTACCAAAAACAATAATTAGCTCATCATGCCACAAAGGAATTACTACTTCACAGCATTAAAATAACACAATTGAAGCACAGTGACAATTTAATGAAGCAGAAGGGCTGAACAGAGAAAGACAGAGACAGATGCAGACAAGAATTAGCAACGCTATGTTTTGTGGGACATGTAGGAATATCTGAATGATATTTTAGTCTGTATGATATAGTGCTTACTATAGATACAAATAAGGTGTAGGACAGGACAATAAACATGGATACCTAACCAAGATAAGGTAGACTTAATAAGTGTCCCTGCTAGGGCTCCAGTGTTCTAGAAAATCATGTATTGCTATACTATTCCAATGTCATGTTAAGTAAATGTTTTTTATATGGACATTTGCAGTTAAATATATGATAGGAACGTGAAATGTCATGAAGTAATAAACTGACAGACAGCTGTAATTGAACCCATGACACTATGCAAAAATGTCAGGCTACAAACAGGGTAATTATCTCATTCTGCCAAATATAAACTTCTACTGTAATACATCCAGCATTCTCAGAACTGTTACATCAACTGTTCCACAATACTGAGTTTAGTCTGCCTTTACTGTGCATTCTCATAGTACAATGGATTTAAGCACATTTGCATGAATGTAACTACACCACTGCAGACTAAATGGGAATCTTCATCATTTGCAATAAGAAGTTAAACAGCCTTCACTGTCACTCAACAATGTTGCGCTATGCCAAACTCCGCACAACTGCCAAGGACATAAAGTGAAGGCTTTTCTATGGGCTATTTCTGGCCATGAGTGTTGTGTGTGAATCTATTTTTTGACTGGAGTTCATGTATGAAAAATGTGTTAATAGTACAGTGGTAAAAATGGGGTTGGCTGGCAGAGGGTAGGACACAGGAGAAAGAATACAGGAATTTGCAGGAGAGTCATGGGAGAGTATCATAGATTTCCACTTATTCACAAAATAAATGTAAAATTGTACACACAATTTCATGACTTTGCAGAGTCACCACACTTTTGATGGATGACAACAGAAAAATATTGTATGGCCCATTGGACCAAATCAAACATGTCAGGATGGCATGTAGGCAAAGTGAAGAGATACATAGGGGGGTGTAATTTTCTTTTCTTTTTTTTTTTTTGGGGACAGGCACCCACTTTTTTGGTTTGATTTTTTTGGCACAGGCATCCATTCTTTTACACTAAGATTGGGGATAAGTAGAGAACATCTACACCCATGTCCAGCTTGAGAACAGTAAGAATCTAGTCCTCATCTCCTCACCCTCAGAACTCCCATCATTGTCTCTTGCAGCAGCTCCCTGTGTCAGTGCTGGAAGTGCCATCATCTTTGTAATGTGACAAAGGACCTTGTCAACCCTGTCAATACATAGACCAAAGCTCTTCTCCATTATATCCACCCCCTGCCCTGTTAGCTCCTGCTAGGTGACAAAATTGTCACCTCCACTAGTACAGCTCCTGGAGGGTACCACTGCACCAGCAACTAGGGCAGAGCTACCTGATGTAGTTGAAGCAGGAAAGCCATGGGTTGTGGATGCAACAACAACAGGTTGTAACCCAGAAGTGCTGGGTGTCTGTGCTGCCATCTGTAGAGGTATGCCGAGCCGAGCCAAAGTGGTCAGTCTACCTCTCTGTGCTGTTGATTATTAATTCTTCAGGAGCAAGTTATGCAAACAGCAGATTGTTAAGAATTTATAAACTCCCCAACACAATATTATTATTTTAACAGAACATCATATGCAAGCCCTCCTGACACCAGTTCTGTTATCTGCACCACTTCAACAAATATGCTTATTTCCTGCTCCATGGAAACAGCTAAATGCTGATCATTTTTAACACCCACCTCACAGGAGTCTTTATTTACATTCTGAAGCTCTATATTGAATAACACTTTCTTCAAATGATCAGTTTCCACCTTCAAACGCTCCACAGCTTTTCTCTCTTGGATCTGAAATTGATTATTTTGTATTATTGGAAGATTTGTGGGTAGCAGATGGTGATACAGGTGTGAGAGGGTTTTTCAAACCATTTAGCAATATTGTGTGGGGTGATGGAAGAAGGGAATATATTAAAACAGGAAACTGACTAAGAAGAATAAATGAAAGATCATGGGATGAAACTGGCAAGTGAGAAGTATTGCAGTTATGGAAGGGTCATATGACCATGAAGGACTTCTATAAAAACTGGCCTGAATGGTAGATTTAATTTAAAGGGAAGTATAAAAAGTGTTTTTTTATCCAATGACAGGATGATTTAAGAAAAGAAGAGAACAGTGAAGTATGGGAAAATGCATAGCAATGTGTTAGAGAATTTAAAGAATAATACAAGAGAGTATTATGATATGGAAAAAATAAGGCATTACTGATTAGGCAGAACAATTACTTAAAAGAGAAATGAGAGGATATATTTGCATATTTGGGAAAATAGTAAAGGAGGATATTAGTATAATGAGGGAAATGAAAAATGTAAAAGGAGATGTGAAAGGAACACAAGAGCAAATTACAACTATTATAGTGTAGCACGTGGAACATATGTATAATAGTAAAAAGAAAGAAAATATGAGAGAATAGAAAGCAAAAAAAAAAAAATCCAGAGCAAGTTAAAGAAATTTTGAAAAATACATTACTTTTAGTGAACTGGATAAAGTACTTAGGAAAGTAAAAGTTGATTCAGTGTCAGGCCCAGATGATATAGGCTAAGGAATGTATAAAACTTTGTGGATTGATAAAGATAGTATTTTGCAAAAGTACTGAATGAATGGTTGAAGGAAGGGGTTATTTATGAAGAGTTATATAGTGGGGTATTAAAATTTATATGGAAGAAAGATGAGAAGAGTAAAATAAAAAAAATGGACACCCATCACACTAAATAACACAGATTATAAATTATTTTGTGATAATAATACAGCGGAGCATAAAAGGAAGGATGAGGGCTATTATGGAAGAAAGTGTATATGGCATGAAAAAAAAGGGATGTCAAGTATTGTTATTGCTTATGAGAGAAATTGTTGAAGATATTATCAATAAAAGAGAGGATGTGAGGCTTATGGTAGGTGATATTAGCAAGGCATTTGATACAGTAGGACATGATGCTTTGTGAGATGTTATGGAGAAGTATGGAATAGGTAATAGAATTAGGAGAGTATGCATGTCAGCATATCAAAATAATAGAGTAAGATTGTTAGTGAATGGGTGGCAGAGGAAAGAAAGATGAGTGAAGTATATTACAAGAATATCCCATTAGTGGAATATTGTTTGCATTGGTAATGAATGTGATAGTGAGTGAAATACCTTATAAAATGAAATATGCTAGACATCTGATGCAAAAGGAGGCGGTGATTCCAGTAGTTCTGACATACATGGATGACATAGGTTTAGTTGCTAAGAACAAAATGTGAATGAGGGAAATATTGGTTTGTCTGAATGAATGTCGAAAGGAAATGGGAAAGGTCTTGAATAAAGATAAAAGTAAGGGATTTGGTGATGTGATGAAAATTGGGGACAGTGTATTTTTCAATGAATGAGGTATCGTGGAGATAAAATTTGAGAAAAATGATGTAGTCATGATGCAATGCGAGGGTTTGATAAAAGAAATGAAAGAAATGTGCCTTCTGTAGAAGATGTATAGCTTAGCATTCAGGAAAAAAGGTTAATCTGGTGAATTCTGTATTAATGGGAAAACAGCATATATTTCAAATGCTTATATAATTCCACAAAAATATGAAAAGGAAATTGTACAATTGGTGTTTTCTTTCATATGGGATTCAAAATTAAACCCAGTGAAAAGAGGTGTGTTGTATATGAGTAAAGATGAAGGGGGATTGAGGTTACTAAATCCAGTTGTTTATTCTGCTTGTTTAAACTTGTATAGAGTATTAAAGTAGGTAAAGAATGTTAAGGTTCCAACTAAATAATGAGTCTGTCTCTTGGCAGTAATCCAAATCTTTATTAAACACACATGTGTGGGAGACACAGTATATCATAAAGTGCCTCCCCAAGGTACACAAATCAACAGCTTATATAGTATATTAATGCCAGCTCAGCAATTTGTTAAGCAAAAGAACTAATCATTCTATACACTCTAAACCAATCATATTTGGACAAGTTGCAAAGTTTAACAGAAATATGCTTGTTGCTAGGGTAGGCAGAAATGTGCATATAAGGTTACAGCTTCCTGAAGCTTCTTGTTTCCTTATAAGGCACAAGTAAGAAAAACAACTAACTGTCACTCAGTACTTTTCCATTCCCTTACACATTTTCTGTCACATACGCAGACAATCTTCAGAAAAACATGCAGTTCAATACATTCCTTTCTCTACAATTCCCCCATTTGATACTGTGTAAGCATTATCACCAATTTTAATTTGATATACATGTTTGAACAATTTTCCAAAACCTTCATTACTTCGTCAGCATCTATATTAGTTTCAATGTAAATCCTTTTGTTAATATTTGCAGTTAAAGGCACTTTTTCAAACTTTTCAGTCACCATTTGTTGTAATGAAACAGGAGATTTAGCACTTAATTTCATATATAAAGCTTTGAGCATAAACAGTGACTTGAACAACACTAAAGCAATAATGGCAATCAACATGTAGAATTTCAATGTTCCACATCCACAACCAGAAAATAGGTTAGTGAACCAGGCCCACTGTGAACTATCAGCTTCTTCAGCATGTGACAATTCTGCCACTCTTTGAATAATTTGAAGATGGCTCTTTATTGTGTGTTTGTTATTAGGGATAAATGTACAGCATTCCTCATGCATGAGTGCACACATACCTCCCTTTAGAAGAAAGCACAAAATCAAGCAACATTCTATTCTGCAGTATCACAGTTCTCATTGCATTAATTTCAGTATTAATTAAGCTAACAGATTGAAAGGTGAAATTAGTAAGAACTTCTAACAGTTTAGACAATTTGCATATTTCCCATATTGCTTTGGGAGCTCCTTAGGCAGGTAGTATGCAGACCCTGGAAATTACATCATCACCAAGGTCCATGTGGAAGCCGCAGTGGTGCAGCGGTAGCGTTGTCGCCTCACAGCAAGAGGTTGTCCTGTTCGATTCTTGGCTGGAGCACCTTCTGTGTGGACTGAAGATGCAAAACCAAACAGCTGCAGGTACACTGAGGTGCCCAAAACACACAACAACAGCAAAAGTAAATTAAGGCACCAAAGTTACACACTGGAAATCAGTCACTGTACTTTACTGCAGAAGACAAACGGTAAGCGCTTTCACAACTTAATTTTCTTCATCAGACCACATCACTACAACTGATGCTTGGTTAAATACTAGGACAATTAGTATGACATCACAATTTAAAGAGATATTACTCCACTAACATAAGAACATATATAACATCAAAACCCACATATTAAACATCAAAACCCACATCTCCTTGTATCTGAGCATACTTAGAAAGCTTATACTTATGTACACCACCCTCAAATATCCATTCTTGTTGAACAAGCAATTTATGTGTCTTATTTAATCTTTTGGATGCTCCCCCTTTTCCAGTCACATCTCGGGGCACAGGCACCAATCAGAAAAGGATGTCTCTTTAACTCTCGGTTAATTTGTAATAGAAGATAAAAGAACACCATGGCAAACTCTTGTAATAGTAATGTTGCAACTGCTCCACCCGCCTTTTTGAGATCCATTTTGCTTCAAACATAAAATGCCACACTGATGAAAAGCCAATGAAAGTGAAACAGTCTTGTTCAGGTGTAATAATCCTCCAGTGAAATTTTTTAAATGGGTTTTTACATGGTGGCAGTAAGGGGGGAGCTGGTAAACAAAATCCCATTGTGAGCAGGCGGTATGGCAGTGCAAATCCAGCAGTTGCTAACATTAAAGGATGAGGCATAAGCCAGTTTAAGAGCATAATATGTATTAAAATTCAGATGCCATGAAGGCATAAGTCATTTGGCATGAGGCAGGGAAGTAGCAGAAAAAATAGCAGTAACAGTGGCAATAGAAATGGCCACAAGAACAAAAGAAGAAACACCAAAATGTGGCAAAGGACACATACCCAGTGTCGCTGAGGGAAAGCTGTCCATGTAGAAGTCCAGGCTGGCATAGTAGAGCTGAATGGTTGCAAACCAGTTTGGGAAGGGTGGTCTGATAACAACAGTAGTTGATCAGTTGTCATCCTGAACATCCGGTAGTTCGTGAGGGACCTTACTTCTGGCACGATGAGCAATAGGTTCAATCACGTCGTCTTCGTTGAACATAAGCAGCTGGTGGTCATCAGTTGGAAGCACTTTTCTGATGTGGGATACGTGGATCCAAATTGAGGAGCCTTGCAGATGAATAGCTGAAGTAAATACAAGCAAAACCAGAAACTGCCCCTTCCAACAAGGCTAAAGTGAATTCTTCCAGTGGAAATACTTGACATAGACCCAGTCACTAGGCTGTATGTCATGAGTGGCACTGGGGTCTGGTTATGGTTCCTATTAATAGACAAAACCACAAAAAGTCGAATGGCGGGAACAGTGATTTTTTTTTCCACAGGAAAAAAAATCGCTGGGCCATTGTTGGGACTTTGCAGTTTCCTCCACTGCGGTGCAATCTCAGAATTGGAATATTTAAGTAGGTGGGTGTGGATTTGTTTTTTTTTTTTTTTGTTTGTTTGTTTTTTGGAACAGCGATTTTTTTCCCCTGGGGAAAAAAAATTGCTGTTCCAGCCGTTCAACTTTTTATGGTTTCATCTATTAGCTGTTGATCAAAGAGTGTTCGCTCTTTTGAGTGTTTGACAAGCTAATAGGAACCCTCTGGTTACTGTAAGGCAGAAACACCGTGCTTGTGGTAGCACTGCAGAAGAGAAACAAGACATTGACAATAACGCAACAAAGAGTCATCAGCTAAAGCAAAGTTAATATTTTCTGGTGGGGAGGCAAGGAGCAGCATAGGGGAACCCATGAAAATCTCATGAGGAAAAAGTTTTTTTAGTTGCACTTGGTGCAGACCTGATGGAGAGTAATACCAAGGGTAAATCATTAGGCCACTTCAATCCAGTTTCTGTTGTAATTTTAGCTAGCCTAGTTTTAATAGTTTGATTTGCCTGTTCAACAATCCCAGAAGCTTGTGGGGGATAAGGACAATGCAAAAACAATTTAACATTTAATATAGTACAAATGTCAGAAATACTTTTTGCAGTAAAATGAGAGCCTCTATCAGATTAATTTTCATATGGCACCACAAATCAGGGTATCAGTTCAGTCACAGGTTTTTTTGCTACCATAGTAGCATAATTTTTAACACAAGGAAATCCTTCAATCCATCCGGAGAAAACATCAACAATATCTAGAACTTATTTAAACTTAGCACATTGTGGTAGCTCAATAAAGTTCCACTGAATAATGCAGAAAGGCCCCCAAGGTTTGATAATATGCTGTATGGGAGCAGTAGGATGTTTAGAAATATTAAATGCCGAACACACACTACACATCTGAACCAAATGCTGAATGACCTCAGAGAGGTAAGGGGCATGCCAGTCAAGAGAGATTTGTTTAATCAATGCATTTTTACCTGTATGTGATGGTAAATGGTAAACTCAAACCAAATGGTGTATAAAGTTTTGCAGGGCTACAGGTCGGCCATCAGGGTGGCACCAAAGTAAATCTGGTGACTGACTACAGCCATTTTGAATCCACCTTACCTTTTTGTGGTCATCAGCGGAATCCTGAAAAGAAAGTACATTAGATAATCCAAATCTTTTTCTTCAGTTTGTAAAGGCTGCAAGGGTATTGCCTGAACAGGATATGTTAAAGCAGCCTGCTCTGCTGCCCAGCCAGCTAAATTATTTCCCTTAGTCTCAAAAGAAAAATCAGTTTTATGGGCAGTACATTTGACCACAGCTATTTTTGCAGGAAGAAGATGGGCATCTAAAAGCTAATGAACAAACATAGAACTTTTAATCATAGTTCCTGCAGAAGTAAGATATCCTATTTGCTTCCATAATGTTCCAAAATTGTGAACAACGCATTGTCCATACCTGGAGTCAGTATAAATCATGACAGTTTTATCCTTAGCCATTTTACAAGCTTCAGTTAATTCAAGCAATTCAGCAATTTGAACAGATGCTTGACCATGTAGAACCCCAGTTAATAAAACAGTATCAACAGTACATACCGAAAATGAATCAACAAGTTGACCATCTTCCCGGCGAAGACAAGAGCCATCTATAAAAAGAATGAGATCAGAATTTTCCAGAGGTGTATCTTGCAAATCAGCTCTAGGAGAAAGCACATGGTTAATCACAGAGACACAATCATGCAGTGCTCCCTTATCACTAGTAGGAATGAGCAAAGCTGGATTGAGGAGTGGGCACCTAACAATTTTAAAACAGTGTTATTGAGCAAAGCTAATTCATATTTAGTGAGCCTCAAATTGGAGAAATACTGCATTTTGGTTTTTAATAAGAGAGATTCCACAGCATAAGGTACAGCTAGAAATGCATTATGCCCTAAAGTCAGAGAGGAAGCCATATCAAGAAGATGTGCTATGGCTGCCACAGCTTGCAGGCAGGGGAGCAGTGTGGTCGAAAACCATTAGTTCTCCACTGTGCAAGTAGTCCTAAAACAACCTGATTGTGTTCAGAACAAAAATGGTAAAATTCTTTAGAGTAATCAGGTAACCCTAAAGCAGAAGGGCTGTATAAGAAAGCTTGCTTGTGCCTGTCTTCCCAAGGCAGCAGTTCCAGGACATCCTTTTTCAAAAGTTCTAATAGTGATTTAACTACTTCAGCATAATTTACTATCCATTGCCTACAGTATCCTGTCAACCCAAGAAAAGAGCAAAGTTGTCATAAAGTAGTAGGTCTAGGAGCAGACTGGATTGCAGAAACATAGGAAGGGAGGACATTTCAGGAATCCAGAGAAATGAGGTGTCCAAGATATTGGACCTGGGATTTCCATAACTGAATTTTAGAATTACTAACTTTAAATCCTAGGTTAGCTAATTGCTTTAAAAGTAAAAGAATGTCAGTTTTGCAATCATCAGGGGAAGAAGATGCAAGGAGCAGATTGTTGACATATTGAATCAGAGTAAAATTTTTAGGTAATTGTATTTTATCCAACTGCAGCTTCATTTCCCTTGAAAACAGAGTTGGTGATTCTACATAACCTTGAGGTAATCTAGTCCAAGTGTATTGCTGACCCTGATATGTGAATGCAAAAAAGATACTGACTGTCAGAATGTAGAGAAATGGAGAAAAAGGCAGAGGAAATATCTATCACAGAAAAGGTAGTTGCTGTGTTAAGTATAGTACTAAGAATAGTAGTGGGATTCGGTACTAGTGGAAAGGCTGGCAAAATGACAGAATTGACTGCCCACAAATCTTGAACAAATCTATATGTTTCCTTGCCAGGTTTCTTAAGTGGAAGAATTGGAGTATTACAAGGGCTAGTAGTTGGAACAATAATACCCTGTTGCAAAAGAGTTTGAATCACTGGCTTAATTCCCTGTTTTGCCGTAGCAGAAAGTGGGTATTAAGAAACCCTAGGTAGCAGTTCGTTTAACAGTGACATGCACAGGTTCAGCATCATGGATACAACCGACATCATTGCCGTGTGTACTCCACAGACAGGGTGGTAAACTATTTAAAAGCTGTAAATCCTCAGGAGGATAAGGAGTATTTGGACCTGAGAAGAAAGAAAAGACAGTGTCTGCAAGTGGTATTGAAGCATCTAGTAAGAAGTAGTTTTCTGGGACATTTAAGAAAACTCCATCGGGAGTATAGAAAATATTTCATTGAAACTTGCACAATAAATCTCTTCCTAGGAGGTTCAGAGGGGCAGAGGTTCCAACTAGGAAGGCATACTCAGCAGGTAAAGGACCAAGTTGTACAGAAACTGGGTGAGTCAGAGGGTAATCCACAGGGACTCCAGAGACCCCTACTCCCTGAATAGAACAAATGGACAGAGGGAGGGACTGAGCTGAAGTGGCAGTAAGCATGGAGTGACTGGCTCCCATATCAATAAGAAAAGGTACTGTTGAATCCTGTATTTTTAAAGTAACATAAGGTCCAGATTGTCAGACTTGAAGCAATGGGAATAGCTGTGTGTCCTGTTCAAAGCTATCCTATTGGCTAGATTGCCAAGTCAGTGGTTGCCATTGAGCGGTCATAATAGGTGGCTGTTGTTGCAATTGGACTGCAGTTATAGGCTGCTGTTGTCCCTGATTTCCTTGGGTCATTGAAGCAGGTTGCCAGGTTTGTTGGGTCATTTGCAAATAGGGACAGTTTTTGCCTCCAGTGTCTGCTTTGACCGCAATTAAAACATAAATTGGAGTGTTGGTGGTGCTGCATCCCCGGGCGGCCAGAGAATCTCTGCGGTTGTGGTGGAGGGAAACAAGGCTGCTGGCCAAAGGGTTGCCGCTTCCAGTTATTTCAAGACTTGTTTGCAGGGCAGGGCTGCTGCATGAGAGTAGTTAGAACTTGTAGGTGGGCTTGTTCTTGTTGTTCTTTTTGTTCTCATTTTTCTCCATCTAATATGTCAGCTGGATACTGTACTTGGGTAACTAGCTCATGCAGACCGAGGCTGGGCCAATTTAAACAAACTTTCTTTAGTTGGTCTTTTATTGAAGGAAGTAGTCCTTCGACAAATGTCACTGAAAGGCCCATAGGTGGCTTTAAGATACCCTGAATATGCCTCAAAGGCATCAGTCATACATTTTAGGTAATCATCAATGGTTTCACCCTATTGCTGCATTACTGCTTTAATTCTGGACCAGTTAGGGACAGACCACTGTAATGGCCTCTAAAATCTTTTCCACATGTCAGAAAAGTTTTGTCCATCTGTATGCTGGGGTGGTGCAGTAGGAACAGCTGCATGTTCCCGCACATGTTTAAGAAGGTCTGGTAGTAGTGCATATTCTAGTACTGCTCTAATCTCCTCAATAGTAGTATTTTGTAGATTTACATGACCTGCAAGTATTTTTACAAATTTGGCTGGATTTTGTCATATAGGTGGCAATAACTGAACTATAGCCTGGAAATCCACCACAGACCAAGCATGGACAACTTGCATGGTAGGTGGGGCATTTGGTGTAGTGTCATAAGCAGGGTTTGGGACCTGCCACAAGAGATTCATATGACTGGTGTGGTGTCGCTCCTTTTCATCCTCCGAGGAATATGAAGAATTGTCTGAGTCCCAGTTAAATTTGTCCAGGCCGAAGTATCCATCTTCTCCATTTATAACAATAGGAAATTGTTTAGCAATCTGTTTAATATTGTAATGCTCTTTTCCTGTATTATAGCTTCTCCATTTCTTAGACCCTCTGTGTGTTTGATTTGAAGGGGTGGGACTGTGTTCAGAAGTAAAATGTTTCTGCTTGCCTGTCTTAGAGGAAATATCAAAGTCATGTGTCTGAACTGACATGGAGGGGTCTGTTCTGGGACTGTCAACAGCAGAAGGAGTATTGAAAGGTGAAGACACAATGGTGCAGTGGGGAGTAGTAGTATTTGGGGAATGAGGTGGTGGAGCTGTTGGTTGTGTAACAGGTTGCACAGGCAAAGGTGGTGGTGGAAAAGGTAAATCATCATCAGATGATTCCTCTCTATTTATTTGAATAATTTGTCATTTTTTCAGTTCTTTCAAGGGATATAACCCCGAAGAATTGGCTACGGCTTGTTCCTGCAATTCGGACACTAATTTGGTAGCCGAGTGTAACTGAGTTTTGGGTTTTTCAGTGTTATCTTTTAAACTTCTAACAATTTAATCGTTTTCCCTATCTTTGGATTCTAACATACGGGAATAGAAGGCTGACCAGCAGCTTGGGTACCTTATTACCCTTTTCTTTTAATATTTTATATAAATTGTTTTAAGATATGTTTATCAAAACTACCAGATTCAGGAAAAGCTAGCTTACCATCATTCTTAGTCAGATTCACTCATGCATATACGTACATACAACTTTCAGGCAAATACTTATTAAACATTTGTCCTGCAGGAGTACCGTTTTCAGGCTCTTTAAAACTTCCCACACTCGCACCCATATTCACAACCCATCTGAAAATATGGAATATGTCTAAAAATCCCACACTCATACAGCAATGCCTGAAAACCCGCTTTCATACCAAAAATATAAACCCACAATCATACTTAAAATAATAACAAGCAGTTTAAGACAACAACTTACCTTGTCACATTGTCACAGAAAAGCTTCTACCAAGAGAGGAACTGAAAGAAAAATGTGCAGTTGTGAAGTAAGTCCATAGGCAAAAAGATCAAGCAGAAAACCTGCTTAGGGACCTTTATTTATCTGCTTCTCTGTGGCCACAGCTCCCAGTGTCTGGTAAAATCCGATTCTGCAACGGCACCAGGTGTTAAGGTTCCAACTAAGTAATGAGTCTGTCTCTTGGCAGTAATCCAAATCTTTCTTAAACACACGTGTAGGAGACACAGTAAATCATAAAAGTGCTCCCCGAGGTACAAAAATCAACAGCTTATATAGGATATTAATGCCAGCTCAGCAATTTGTTAAGACAAAAGAACTCATCATTCTATACTCTCTAAACCAATCATATTTGGACAAGTTTCAAAGTTTAAAAGAAATATGCATGTTGCTAGGCTAGGCAAAAATGTGCATATAAGGTTACAGCTTCCTGAAGCTTCTTGTTTTCTTATAAGGCACACGTTAAGAAAAACAACTTCTAACGGTCACTCAGTACTTTTCCATTCCCTTACACATTCTTTTGTCATGTATGCAGACAATCTTCAGAAAAACATGCAGTTCAATACATTCCTTTTTCTACAAGAAACAGAATGAAAAAGTAATAGTAAGAATGCTTAAATATAAGTACAAAAAGATCTCGGTGATGATGAGAATAAAAAAGGAGGAAACGAATATGTAAATGAAGAAATTAAACATTATCAAGAAAAAATATTAACATGGAAAATAAAAATTGATGATACAGAGAAAGATAGAAGGATGTTGTATAATAATGTGATAAAACAATATTATTATTCTGCAAATCCATGCAAAATTGTACCAGAAGAAATGATTAAAACAATTAAAATCAGAAAAAACAGATTTACCAAGTTAGGAGACTGCCAGGATTTGTTATGGAGACTGGTAATAAAAAAAAAATACAAGTAAGGACTGCTTGTCTGTGATGAATAAAGGTTTGTTGCATTGGAACATTACCTGGGTTTCATGATTCTTGGAAATTATAGTGACTGAGCTCATCAACAAAGTTTTAAGACTACAAGTTTATCTTTTTTTTATCGAGCTGTAAAATCCTCAAACATAAAAAAAACTGAGCTCCCTGGAAGCACTCCTTACACTGGAGAATGCAGACATATGTGCGATTACAGAGACATGGTTCAGAACCATGGAAAGCACCCCGGCTATCAAAAGCTACAATGCCTTTCATACATTTCGATCCCCTCAGCTCAAGATAAAACAAAGGGAAGAGGTTTCTCAGTGTTCATAAAGGACAAGTACACTGCTAGACTGGTCCAACAACTTGACTTGCTTGAGCTGCTCCATGTCCAACTAACCATAGATGTGAACCCCTATCATATCCTTACTAGCTACAGATCCCCTAACATGAGTCTGGAAAACCATACCTCCTACCTAAACCTACTGGAATCTCTTAACATTCAGTCTAACATCATATTTATGGGGTGACTTCAACTACCCCTCCATAAACTGGGATACTTAAACAACCAATAATTCACTTGCTCAGAGGTTTTTGGACTTCGTCAACACAAACACCCTGGAGCAACTCATTAGCTCCCCAACTAGAGATACAAATATCCTAGACCTGGTATTCACGAACACTGGAGGAATACTGCTTCCTCCCATGCATTAACTCCTCCCTGGTAAGAGCTGACCACAAAATGATCTCCTTTAATTGTTGTTGTATCTTTCGGCTTTTCCCAGTTAGGGGTCGCCACAGTGGAACTCCGGTCCGCTAATGATTGGCAGTAGATTTTTACGTACCGACTTGCCAGGCCTGATGCACAACCTTCAATGAAGGTACGCCCATTCACGCATGTCTCCATACAGAAGACGCTTTAGCTGAGAATCGAACAGGACAACATCTTATTGTGAGGCGACAACGCTACCGCAGCACTACCAATATTAAAACTAAATTAGAACCCCTGTCAAACTCCAGACCTGTTAAAAACTTTGCTAAGGACAATTACTTCAAACTACATGACAGCTTATTAAACTTCCAAACCCCCTCCGAACCTAGATGACAATGAGGCCTACTCTGAGCTGTACACAAAAGCAATGTACAACCGCATTCATAGCTGCATAGAGGAGGCAGTACCTGTCAGACTCAAACCTATGATTACTGACAAAATTAAACCACTCTGGTGGACCCCCTGCATAAACAGACTATTCAGCAAAAGGAAAAAAAATCCTCTCCAAAGCCAAGAAGGAATAAACAAAACAGTGCAAAAAGAGACTCACTAGTCTAAACAAACAAATTAGAGAGCTGGTCAAACCTACCAAAGCAAAGCACCTCACTGGCCCTCTTCAAACACAATCTGGATGATTGGATGGATAAACATAAATTCACCTGTGTCCCTCTTGGACAGGGGCAATAGCTGCTGATCATGGAATAAGGGTAGAGCTTGGCTAGGCTTGTAAGGGCCCTAGGGCCATTAGCCTAGTGACATCCTATGATCCTATACTTCTATAAATATAGCCTCCCAAGTGAAAGATAACCATAAGGATTTTTTTTTTAATTAGGTTCATAACCTCAGGGAAACACTCATCAATTTGCCAAGTTGATCATGAATGGCAACACTTATACACAGCCTGAAACTATAGCAAACCTGCTGACCAACAAGTTCAGTTCAAACTTCTCCCCCCATCACCTCCTACCACACCCAAATAAATGCCCGCAACCATCCCCCTACCAGTCATTATGAGGGAACAGGATCTTACTGTGCTCACTAAAGCCATAAACACAGCCTCCATAGGTCTAGACAACATTCCAGGATACTTCTTAAATACCCTAAAACAGAATCTATCAAGGCAACTAGAAACCATCTTTAACCACAGCCTCAGCCTCTGGACAGGCTTTGTCCCATAGGAATGGAGGACTGCAACAGTTGTCCTTCCGCACAAGGGAGCCCATCAACTGAACCAGGGAACTACATACCCATAAACATGACTAGTCTTATCTGCAAGGCCATAGAGAGAATTATCATGGACCTGATCAATAAAGATATAGGAACTCTCCAAAAACTAGACAAGACCCAATTTGGCTTTGTCAAAGGGAGGTCTTGCCTGCTGAGTCTGGAAGACTTCTTTAAGAAAGTCACCAGGGCCATGTATGAGGGTAAAACAGTACACATTGCTTATCTAGACCTGTCCAAAGCTTTTGATACAATCCCCCACTCAGGGATCTTAGATAAACTTGAGTTAGGCATAAACCCCTACATTGTCAGATGGATAGCCAACTGACTCACTGACAGGACACATGTCTGGATAGGTGAATCCAATTCCGATGAGAAACCTGTTACTAGCAGTGTCCCTCAGGGCTCAGTGTTGGGACCCCATCCTGTTTGGTATATACTTCTCTGAAATGAAAGTCAATGTTGGGCGCCTCTGGCTCACCAAGTTTGCTGACGACTGTAAACTGGGAGCAATCATTGAATCCCCAAATGATGCTAACATCCATGAAACAGGCCTAAAAATGACAAACAACTGGTGTCAAAACCATGGTCTGCAACTAAATGCTAAAAAGAAAATGCATAAGCATACTTTTTGGTAAATCAGATATACCTACAAATTATAATATTGATAGCACACCCCTAAAAGTAGACACAGTAGTGAGGGACCTAGGAACACAGATAGATAAAAACCTATATTTTGACCACCGGGTAGCTACGGTAGTGAGAAAATCCTTTTGTGTAGTTCAAGTTATGAGTAAAGCCATGGCATCAACATCAAAGGAAGTCATAGTGCCACTGTACGCAGCCCTCATCAAGCCCATAATTGAGTACAATGCTCCCTTCTTCATGTACTGATGACTGCCCATGTCCAGGAGGGTCGTGGGCACTATCCCCAATAAGAATTATCGGTGCAACATCCACTTGTCCAGGTTCATCTTGAACAGTGTCATAAAGGTGCTCTGTTTCACATATATTGGTAGTCTGTTCCAAATATGTGGTAGTTGCTGGGAGATAAAGCTGTCCCTCAAGCATGTCCTAATAGAGTCGCAAGCCATATTTAAGTCCAGTCATTACTGAGGAAAAATTAACAGTTGCTGTTCTGCTTAAAATATTCCCCAAACATCTAAAATATTAAGTTAACTACAACATTATAAAGAATTCCTTAATATTCTAAAACATTTTTTATGATGAACACAAGCTTACCATAACTAATCTCTTGTCACCTATGCAGATGTTAAAGCAGCTACATTGATATTTATTACCTTACTTTACTTTATGCAACAGGACATCATTGTAAGTAGCATTCTTTATTTTATTATTTTTTCCTCTTATAGCACATTAGCACCCAGTCCCACAATATATGTGTGTGTGTGTGTGTGTGTGTGTGTGTGTGTGTGTGTGTGTGTGTGTGTGTGTGTGTGTGTGTGTGTGTGTGTGTGTGTGTGTGTGTGTGTGTGGGTGTGTATATATATATATATATATATATATATATATATATATATATATATATATATATATTTATAAAATGATCTCTGCTGCAGTCAACTGTTTCCACCTCTGTTCTCAGTAGTACCAAACTTCCTTCTTGCCTGCTGATGTAATGTTGCTGTGCCCCAGAACTATCAAATGAGGTAACTAAAATAATGACTTCATCCTTTGACATTTCTGTAACAAAGTACTCTGCCCAGTAGTGTGAGCTGTAGTTTTTTGTCTGCGATGTGACTGAATGAGAGGGTAGTATTAAGATGTGCAGGTGCTCTTTTTACTACCTTCTGGAATTTCTACCATTATAGATTGTTAACTTATCTAATAAAAGTTTTAATTTTAGCAGTGAAATTGGCTAATTGTGACCTCTCTTCTGATTTGCTGTGGGCATATACATACTGACTGACTGCTGGTAGTGTGGGAAGGGAAGATTTTCACCCAACACCTGCTACTCCCAGGGTTTGTCTACTTGTATAACAACATATCCAATCCCTTACACAAGAGTAACATTTAATCTAGCCAATAAAACATCATCTTTTTTCATCATATTATTCCATCCACTTCCTTAACCTTCTCGTCTCTTATTATTTTGCTATTAAGAACATGCAGCATTCATACATTTCTTCATTACTCATTGCAGCAAATATCACAAATTAACACCATTAGAAAAAACGCTTTGCCATTTTTTTTACTATGTAACTGATCTGCTCCCTCTGCTGACTGCCTCCTACCTTGACCAATCCCTTCTCTCTCCTGTCCTAATAAATACATTGTTCTACATTATTTCATCTCCATTCTAATTCACTCTCTAACACATACACGTATTTTATAAAAAATACTCATCCTTACCACTCTTTCTACACTCAGCTCTTGCTCTTATTACCTGCTATCAAAATTCCCCCCCCCACCATTATGCTTATCTCCTGCACTAATACCCATTTTTCCATCTCATCCACCCTCCATGATATTACATTTTGTCACTTCTACAAACCAAAATCTTTAGCTTATAGAACGCATTCATACAACACCTAAATAAGGTCCAAAATTAAAATTAAGGCAATGCCTTCTGTGCTTTGATACTTTTCTTCATAACAGCTATGTAGCATCCAGGTCCTTTGTTTCTAGAAACCACAATTTCGCCTGGGTGTATATCACTTGATCAAAATACCAGTTCAGCGAATACCTATTCATCGACCCCCCTATTCAGTGAACTACTCTTTCATCAATCAATCAAATCAGTGAATGTTTTTGCAGGGCACTAATTTAGTAGGCGAATATACCGAGCGATACACACCAGAGTATAACAAACCCACGAAACGGGGCAATGCTATCCTTCCCAATTTTATATACTAACTCTGAGATCACATTACAGTGGGAAAAGGGCAAATTTCCACATGTTGGCCAAATAACTCAGTGTCTTGGGAAAAATGTTCATTGATTTGTGTGTTTGATAAAAGGATGTTCACTGAATAGGGTCGATAAATAGGTATTCCCTGAACTGGTGTTTCAATCAAGTGATATAGACCCATTTTGCCTTCCCCCAAAACATCAAAAGAGATCCAGTTCTATCTCTCTTTATAACATTAGCATCAGAACCAGAGGCAATAAGTTGACTGACCTCCAACTCATAATTCCCGAGACTTCCTTGTTCTATAAGAAAAGTGTGTCAAACCTAACATCAAAAATGAAGAATCCCCCCCCCCCTCCCATTACACTGTTATCAGGGCTGAAATAAAAGGCAAAAACGTTGGAGGACATGATATTTTGTATTCCAAGATAGGTAGGTACATGGACTGGTGCAAAGACCCTTTTCTGGGTTTTTAATATGAGATGGGCATAGAGGAATATAACATTTTGCACAATGAATCTCTTAGCCACAATGTAGTAGTGAAGGGAACCACAGATACAGTTTGGTTCAGTATAACAAATAATACATAAAATAGCATGGCAGAAATAGTATTACATTATACTATATATACAAAAACTATTAGTCATTTCATAGCAGTCCGTCTGTAGTACAGACATAACATGCCTATGCAATGTCATATTTTCAGAAACTATGTATAGATTTATGAATATTTGGTTGAGAGGTAGACTTAATCATCAGAGAAGGTATCCCTAGTGGGTAGTGTATAAAGAGAATTCATGAAATAAAGCACAACAGGTGAAGCAAAGTGGTATATCCAGATATGTTTAGAGCTATATACAGGGGTGTCTTGATTCTGGGAAGAGGAAATGCTAATATGCAATGTACTTTAATCATAATCCCTAAAACACTTGCATTTTGCTTCATTATGTAGGAACCCGGACAGTGCCTGTTTGACTCCCAGGTGACTAGTTTCTGATTTCACTGTTGTTGGAAGTTTACTCCACACTGCGTGGTCTAGTCTGAAGTAGTTTCCCCCCCCCCCATGGTAGTTTTAGATGGGGTCTGCTTAAGATTAGAATGTTTTCTTGGAACTCTCTTAAGAGTGTAGACCTTTTCCATTATTGGCAGCTTTCTTCTCAGGAGTAGTTAGTAACCTTAATTTAATACTTTGCATATTAGTGTGCCTAATAAGAAAGTAGATCTTGCTGTCATAGGTAGCCAGTTTAGTTTCTTTAGTATAACACAGTGGTGTGCCCATGAATCTGTCATCAGAGCAAATCTGCAAATTATTTTCTCTGTTATCTGCAATCTTTGGATATTACATACCAAGCTGAAGACTAGAAGTCAAATGCCATAACATTTTTAACAAAGCCAAGTCAGGATTCTGTTGAGATTAGAGGACTGATTTTGTAGCAGAGCTTTAGCTGGAAAAGGACTTTGTAACAATGGAATCAGTATTTGATGAGAGATAAATAGCTAGGTCTAGAGTGATGTGTAGATGTTATTTATAATGTATGGAATGGTATTGTTGTGCATGTCATAAGTGGTAAAGATAGGCAGGGTAAGAAGTTTGCAATTACAGACAAAAGGAATGTCTTGTTTTAAGCTTGGGGAGATAATTCACAGTATTCTTGGAAGACTTGAGGTCCTTGTTGTATAGCAGTGTTAGTATATTTAAAGATGTTTTTTGTAGTTTTACTATTCAAATATTAATTCCTCGAGCCTCAACTCCCTGAAAATCAGTTCACCGACAACGCTGACATTTCTTGATGCATGCACATTCCTCCTTACAGCAGATTGTTGAACCACAAAGTAACGTTTTTTTTTTTTGTTTGTTTTTAAACTGTCCTGGCCAACCTGCAGCTGTAAGTGGGAGGGCGCTCACCCCCCTCCCCTATAGTTCCGGCTTCCAGTTATAATTAAGCAGGGTGCCGAGATGAGCACAAACTATGTTAATTAAAATAAATAAAAACTGTGCCCTTTAAGAGGCTGGCCTTTACGGTGCCCTAGGCAGTCACCTAGTTCGCCTATGCCTAAGGCTGGCCGTGAGAACAATAAATTCACACCTGGGTACTACCCATGTCCCTTATGGACAGAGGCAGTCTGTAAAATGACTCAGGACTCCAACACCCAAAGACCCACTACCAGTATACTACTCCATCCCATATCTGAAGAATTAAAATATAATATTGTCATATACTGGGTATTATGGCTAGGCTTCTAAAGGCTCTTGTGCCATTAACCTAGTAATCACCTATGAACCTTTTCTTAACTGCTACCAGGAATTATTTCCGGAAACATCTAAGGGGTTGGTCTTTCATATTTTTCAAGCTTTGTCTCTACTTTAAAAAAAGGCCTTGAAGTTTGGTATTAGCCAGGGTCAGTCTTGTCCCTAGCCAAAGCTAATTATTTACAAATACAGTTGCTTCCATGACAATGGATAGCTGAGTTTGATTTTTTTTTATTTGTTATCCAAGTAAGCCACAAGTGTCCCTATTCAAGGTTGTAATAGGAATGCTGACTCATTGACAGACTTCCTCAGCGGCAAAGTTTTCAACTGGAAATTAAAGGATTCAAACTCAGGACTATAGGATGAAGCTCATTAGCTGCTCATAGCTTTAATCCTCTAAACTGATATATTTGACGACATGTTGTATCATATACTTTTGTAGTTCTCTCCTTATCTGTGAAACAAGTGTTATCTATTAATTTTGATACAGCATGTACTGCAAATACTATGAATCTACCTGTATTGCCACACTCCCATTTGTAAACTCTGCTCAAGCAGTTTTATTTTAAATACTATTAAAGTACTTTTGCTGTCACATTACCTATTGTTAATGAAGTTCCACTGCAAATAATTTTTTTTGTGATGCTTCTGTTATGATTTCTAACCACATCTCACCCGCGTATGAATTCTCACAAAATTATATTTAAATACTCAGTGTTAGCCATATGAAAAATGTTTGTATAATCTTGGCTTTGAATTGTGGCTGAAAATGTTACCAGGACCAGTCAACAAAAATGAAATAAAATACGGTAAATTAATATATAAAGTAAAAACACAAATTATATTTCCCTAAACCAGATGATGCACCCTGAATATAGCAATTAGAGTGTCACTGGCTCAAAATAGCAGTGAAAATAGTGGAAATGATGCCACAAATAAAATACAACATAGTTTACTATAACAATGATGTATTTGCATAATTTCCATTGTCCTCAATAATCTACCCAAAATACTTTTTGTTCCTTCTCACTGTATTGCTATAGCCTCTTCTTGCAACATTTGGTTCCTAACATAATTAGGTAAGCATTTGGCAAAGAACAATTGCCCTGTTATTACAATTCTATTATTCCACAAGGTAGCTGCTCTCAGTGGTGTGAGTATAGTTCTATTTTTGTTTTCTTTCTAACTTGTGCATCTGGACTATAGCTTTGTATCCATGTTTGTCCATTATCCAAAATTATCCCTGAATGCTCCATATACTTCCCAATAGCACTTTTTCTCTGATCAGTGTCATTTGAAATCAAGAGCTTTGCCAGATACATCAGCTTGCTACAGATTTAACAGATAGTTTGTCAAAGAAGTATTTTAGCAGAAACCATTGTGGCTTCATGGCAGTGTCATTGCTGCATATTAGGGTGACAAAACAGGGATATCCAGTATAATTTTAATTTTGTTTCGAGTTTTTCTTGTGTGTGACCTAATTTCTTCTCACCAGGAATATTTTTCATTGTTAACGGAAGCACACAAAATACTTTGCGGTATAAATATTTAAAATATGTCTCAGAAATCCAGTAACATATAAAAGACCATTGGAAGAAAAAAATAGAATCCAAATACAAAGGTACATCTAAAACGGAGATCCTTTTCTTTTCTTATTTGTGCACATCAGGTGTTGCAATTGCAAGTAAACTCAAAGCTACAGCAGTGTCAGGACAGTGGGGGGAATGTTATTCATCGAAGCAGCCACATTGCTACAATCTGCAGATTCTACCCAGATGCACAAGTTGTTAAAGTGAGTTAAGCCAGACAAAATGCAGTCCAGTGTTTTTCATAGTCCCATAAGGCTGTTTCATGTAAGCAGGGATGTGTGCTTAACATCAAGATGATTTCTGACAGCAAAACAATACAAAAATAAGCATTAACATGACAGCTAAAAAGTTTAGTCTTGTAATGGAAAATTAGGTTTATCATCATATTTGAATTCCCAGTACTGAGGGTTCTGGGATTCCTTACATTACAACTGGTATACACATTAATTAGTTTCAGCTGTTTCAAACCTGCACTAACCAGCCCAGATATATGTGATACTGCAAAGATGCACAAAACAATTACATGGATGAGTGTCAGGTTTACAACCTGTTCCTCCAGAATTGGCATTCCATAAAATTATCCTGAAGACCAGACCTGGCCTACTTCACTTTTCCAACCACCAGGTTTTAAACATATCTATAATGACCCTTGCCTGACTGTTAATATTCTGTCTGTGGAGATTTCCGTTCTGCTATGGCTACAGTCTTCATTTTGATGTGATGTATTCTGTATACTACTACAGTTCATGAGGCATATATGTCCTTAATGCTGCTGGTTGTGGTGACCTTATCACTTAAAAAAAAAAACAAAGACTTCAGGAAGAAATAAATTAATGTCTTTGTGGGGTGAATGGAAATTAGTTTTATAGATATGCACAGACCCAAAAGTATACACTATGTCTCTAAAACTGAAATTAGAGCATTCATTCTGGCAACTGCACTAAGCAGAAATAACCATGACAAGGTTATTAAATTTTCACACTAACTGACATCCATCATGTCAAAGAATCCCCTGTACAACACTGATAAAACACAATCCAGAAAGTGCAGAATATGCTTCCAAATAGCAACAATCTTTTTTCAAGATTTGCTATTAAGTCATTGAGCGACCTGCTATAACCTTTAGTTGAACTTCATGCTAAAGCTGTCATTAGGTTAGTAACTGAACAGACCACCACAGCATGCAGCAAATGAACCAAATTAGAGGAGGCTGTATTGTGTGAATGTAGCTGGGCTGAGGTTCCACCATTTTGTCCTGCAAACCTCCTCTTTAGTTCATTGTGCTCCATCTGCAATCCTTTTGAACTTGCTTGTTAACTTTATGCATAAGCAGTTGTTTCATGGAACTCACTGTGTGTTCCTCAGGCTAGTAAATGGGTCACGGTTTCCCTGTAGGCAACCAGGCAGTCTCACCCGTCTGATCACATTTGTTCATTTAACTCTAAAATGCTTTTGATACTCTGTAAGCTGACTTCATAATTCTCTGCAGGAACCATTCCTTTCATGCTGTTTAAAATGTTAGTCGTTGTTGTTAGAGTACATACAAGGCAAATGCTGTAAAATGTCTTTAGTTCATGGAGTCTCCCTTTAAACACTTACAGGTGCTTTGTTCACATGTTCCCAATCTTAAATTTGCCCCATTTTTACTGCTACCCCAAATTTAGTAGTAAAACTATTCAGGCTTAAGTGTTTTCAAATATGTTTAAAAACACAAACAGCTCCAGTGCTTTTAGCCATCTGAATTAATTAATTGATTTATTTATACTTTTTGTTGACTGGGTTAGCCCCACTAGCATAGCAGCCTCTTTTCAAGGGAAACCCAAGGTGGTATTTATACTACTTTATAAATGTTTTTTTTATTACTGTATGAATGTTTTACAGTTCAAATACCATCTATATCAAATAGTGTATTCTTGCATCTCCCTGGGCTCTCCATGCCCAACATTCTATTTATGTCACTGTTTCAGATTGACCTTTTTGAAAAAGACTCAGCTTATATTCCTGTCTATTTAGCAACACCAAGACCACCACCATAACACTCTTTCCTTTTTGACACTTGTAAGTACATATTTAGTGCCCTAAGCTAATCATCATATTTTATTTTTTTATAAATCTTTATTGAAGTAAAACAGGATATGTGGGAAGTGCTTATACCATACATGGAAGCAATGACATGGGAAGTGCTTATGCATACATGAGAACAATGACATAAGAAATGTTCATGCATACACGAGAACAATGATATGAGAAGTCAAGGTTGGCAGACGTCCCTATTTGAGTGGGATTGTCCTTGGATCAGCAGGCCGATCCCGAGTCCCGCACTGCTGGTTAAAATCTCATTTTTGATTGGCCCGTATGCCAGTATACAAACCAATCAAAAAAATCGCAAAGTGGAGCTACTTCTGTTTAATGCAGAACTGCCTGATGTTCTGCATTGAACAGAAGAGGGTCCAGTGTGTGATTTTTTGATTGGCTTGTATATCGGCATACGGGCCAATCAAAAATTGCCAAACACAGAGCTACTTGTATTTAATGTGGAACTGTGATGTTCCATATTATAGGCCTTTTATTATTATTATTTTTTTTTTGGTCTTCATTTAGTGTGAAAGACCTTTTATTTATTTATTTATTTATTTATTTTTTTTATTTATTTTTTTTTTTTTGTCAAAGACCTTTTTTTTAGTCCCTACCTGACCTGTCAGAAATCTGGCAACCCTGTGCGACGTGCTCATGCATACACAGTAACAATGATATGAGAATTGCTTATGCATACATGCGAACAATGATATGGAAAGTGCTTATGCAAACTTTGGAAGAATGAATGTATTGCTCTTAAGTCTTCATGGGGTTTATATTTTGCAGTCTACTTTACTAACATAAATGACGATTGCATGTCATATCTGTGCCTGATATGCATTTGTTTGCAATATCTTCCTGAAACAGCCCTTTATAAATACTTGTACTGATATATCTAATAAAATCAGTTAAAGACAGCATACTGCATTTATACAGTGACATATCTTTTACATTGGGTTGCAGTAATGCACTGAAAGCAGTGAAGGTCTTCATTAACTATCCTTTATAAGTACTTGCAGTTATACAGAGTAATGGAATTAGTTAAAGCCAGAATACTGCATTTACTACTTTATTCCTGCTTACCAGTGGCTTCAGCCAGTCTGGTCAGTCTTTTACTTTGCTGGGACTTATTACACGCAATCTCCTCATCCACTACATAGAGAAAACATAAGACAATTGTTCTTTACCTGTATTTCACCTTTTTTCTTAAGATTTCTGATATAACTAATACTATGCAAGGCATTTCATTTACTCCTCTGTTTGCTTAATATAGTTTATTTAAATCTTTATTGATATATGAATTGTCATACTGTGCCAATATATTTCGAATAATGCAAGTTATAAATAGTAGGACTGCTGCAACTTCCTTTAAATTGTTACACTTTTTATGTGCACATTGCTTGTCTGTTTAGGGGAGGGGTGTTGTCTGGAATCTTTCTATACACTTTCAGTCTATGGTTTGCATACCTAAATTGCAGTTGCATGTAACAGTCTGTATATTTTCTTCAGGCAGAAGATGTACACACCCAGAAAAATGTAGCAATTAAAAGAAGTTTTATAGCTTTCTGTCTGATAAATGTAAGTATATAAGGCAATGGTTTAAAAACATATACAAAACTAATATCAACAAGCTTTACAACAGAAGGAAGATAATTTTGACCACAAGTAAGAAGAGTAATT
>NC_056739.1:1206840813-1207005813 GCF_019279795.1 Protopterus annectens | reverse complement strand
TGAATACTATAAAGCTGTCACTAGTGAATGGAACATTATTATAGCAGCAGTGGAAATGATTAGTGATCACTGAGAAAATCATTTACTTTGGTGCCATTTAGTGATTATGCATACATAGTAATAGTAGAAATGCAGTGATTCTAACTGTGAAGTGCTGAAGTTGCAAGGATGTTTTGTTGGCTCAACATACATGTGACTTTACTTGGAGATTTCTGTGTCTCTGATGAATAAAAAATGACTGTATTATGATTACAAGAAAGTGGTAGAGTCTAGGGAAAGGATGGAGCTGTTAATAAACTGCTTTCCTTACAATTGTGAATGTACTCATGATAGTGCAAACTACTTCAGCACAACTTTATTTGGCTGGGCTGTGACTCTGCATGTGTATATAATTATGGGATTTGTGTCAACTATGTTTTTTTGAGGATGGCAGGCATCCTTTCATTGTTGTTTTACTGTTGATAACATCAAAAGCATTTTATGCATGACTGTAGCATGCTTTTTATATGCAGAGATAATGTAAAACAAGGGATCATGGCAGAAAACTCCATCCTCTTGGCAGCCCTTAGGACATATGGTAAATGTCTGTTTGATAAACAAGCTAAGAGGGTTTAAGCCTGGAATCAAGTTGTAATGGATATTAATGCACTTGGTGGAAGGAACCGCACATTAACACAGGGCAAGGAGAACATGCTAGAGCCAAGGTGAAAAAGAATGCAATTACCCATGAGGAATACCTCCTCTCCATTCGTGAAAATTACTATGACACAAAAGATGATGGCACTGGAATAATCAGAGGTGGTGTGGACACTGGCTATTACCAGTGTCTGCAGCAGCAGCAACAACTATCTGCTTCTGAAGGTTGGTTTAAAAACAGTAACATATATTAATATAGAGATCTGAATGCTGACATGGAATGATTACATTAAACATTTGATAATTACTATTAACAAAAGCTTTTGCGCGCTTTTTCACTTGTAAAAGACTCAGCACAGCTCCTCGTGGTGTCCTGCAGAGTTCTACAAGCAGCAGAGAGTGAAAGAGTGACTTTCCTGGATTTATAAGTATTTTTTCTGGTTTTCGCTTAAATTACTGCATCTCGACTTCATTTCGCCTAAAAAACAGCTCTGCATATTGTTTTACTGTACTTGTGTTGAATTTATACTGTTAGCACTTTAAAAAGTTATTTTTTGTTTAATTTAATTGTTAGGCTAACACACTCAAGTGCGCTAGCCGTTTTATAGCATTTACTGTTTGTTACTGTATCTTTTTCTCCTTTCTCTGTAAAAAAAAAAAACAAAAAATATCCTTGTTTTCCCACTTTTCTGAACTAGAATAGTCCAGTCTTCAGATTTTGCTGATCTCTGGGCTTTGTCTTAGTTCCTGTGCTATCCATATCCTTATTTGGATAAGAGGAGGCTTCTTTGTTCGCCAGTGGGAGTGGGGAGCACTGAGCAACCTGTTTGTCCCTGGAGGATTGGTTCCAGCCCAGCAACTTGTAGTTTGTTGGCCATTTTGGGTCAATTCCTGGCTCTTTTCAACCCCCCGTCCCACTCACCAGACTGAACAAGGAAAAGGTCACAGTAAGCTGCCTGTCAGGAGCTAGAATCCGCCACATAACACAAGCACTCAGGTCACTCCACAGCAAGTACAAATATGACTCAGTCATTGTACATGCTGGTGTGAATGACCTGAGATGTACCTCCCTGGACTACATGAAAAGAGACATAGAGGAGCTCTCTGATTATGTAGCCCAGGCCGGTATGACCCTGACCCTGAGCAGCATCTTACCCTCACCAAGAATGATGCCACAGTACAAAGACAAAATGATCAGTTTTAACAATTGGCTTAATTACTGGTGTCATTCTAAGGGGATCCAATGTCTGTCTGCTTGGGATGACATGCTTGACAAGCCACGCTGCTTCGCAAGGGATGGCTTGCACCTGTCACGCCTGGGCTTCCGGATATTGGCCAAGGCTCTTGCCACCCCCATAGTGCCTTTTTTAGGCAAGGCTCAAATGACAAACCTACCTCCCTAGAAAACACAAGTGGAAAAAACTAAGGGTAATGCTGCTCAATGCCAGAAGTCTAAACCTCAAGATGCACGCCCTCGAAGCCCTCCTCAGTATGGAGAACATCGATGTCTGTGCAGTGACTGAAACCTGGTTCAAGGCTCCTGAGAGCACCCCAGCACTATCAGGTTTTACCTCATATCATGCTTTCCGGCCCCAAAACGTGGACCGAACCACAAAAGGAGGGGAGTATCCATATTCATCAAAGATACCCACACCTCCAGGTTAGTGGCAACGCACGAAGCATCGGAGACCATCCAGGTGCAACTAACCATAGGCAAAACTGCCTTACAGTTTGTAGCATGCTACAGACCACCCTCTCAAACTCAGGAACCCCACACAGCCTTCCTGAAGACACTGGAGAGTATGAATGTCTCTCCAAATACCATCATATTGGGAGACTTCAACTACCCAAACATAGACTGGGAACATTACTCAAGCCCCAACACCCTAGCCCAAAAGTTCCTAGAATTCATAAACTCAAATGCAATGGAACAACTAGTCACCATTCCCACAAGAGGAGACAATATACTAGACCTGATCATCACAAACATGGGGACAAAATGCTCCACACCGGAAGTATATCCCTCTTTGGTAAGATCAGACCATAAATTAATCTCACTGGAAATCCACATCTCGCCCCCACCCCCTGCACAAAAGACCACAGTGAAGAACTTCTCAAAAGCCAACTTCACACTTCTTAAGACTGAAGTAGTATCCTTTAAGGCCCCTGGGACAGTGGAAACCACCACCCACACTGCTGAATCCTTTGCAAATGCCTTCTACGGGCACCTTCAAGAATGCATGGATCATGCAATCCCAAATAAAACCAAGATCCATTCCCCCAAAGGCAGGTGCCCGGTCTGCTGGACCCCAGCCATAAACAAACTTTACAACAGGAGGAGGAAGCTACTACATGACAGAGCAAAATCCCTAAAAGGGAAGGCATCTCTGATCAGTACTAGCAAAAAACTACGATCACTCATAAAATCATCCAAGGCCAACTTTGAGAGAAAAATCGCAAAAGATACAAAAGACAATCACAAGGCCTTCTTTCGCTATGTTAGAAACCTGGGTGGAAACTCCCAGATATGCTCAGAATTAGTCCAAAATGACACAAAATACACTGAACCCACTGACATTGCCAACATTCTGGCAGACAGGTTCAGTGCAAATTTCTATCCCCCTCCCCTCCAAAAGGAGAAATAACTATCCCAGCAGTGTGTAGCCTCCCTAACATCTCAGATGCCCAGGTGAGAGCTGCCCTCTCTAAAGCTAAAAACACAGCATCAATGGGACCGGACGGTGTCCCGGGCTGTGTGCTACATGAACTCCAAGAGGAACTAAACCCATACATAAGGCTGCTGTTTAATCTTAGCCTTACTACAGGATACGTACCCAAAGAGTGGCACACGGCAACAGTGGTCCCACTTCACAAAGGCGGTGCTTCTACGGACCCTGGAAATTACCGCCCCATAAACTTGACGAGCCTGGTCTGCAAAGCTATGGAGAGGATCATTATGGAACTCATAAACAAAGACATTGGGGACCTACAGACATTGGATCCTACCCAATTTGGCTTTGTCAAGGGCAGATCTTGCCTTTTGAACTTGGTCGACTTTTTTGAAACAGTCACTAAGGCCATTGATGAGGGTAAGGCAGTTCACACAGTCTACCTTGACCTTGCAAAAGCCTTTGACACAATACCCCACTCGGGCATCATAGACAAACTCACCAGCTTAAATGTAAACCCATATGTCACAAGATAGGTTGCAAACTGGCTCAGGGACAGAACCCACAGGGTCAGAGTTGCTGGAGCTATGTCAGACTCTAAGCCAATCACAAGCGGTGTCCCACAGGGCTCAGTCCTGGGACCCCTCTTGTTCGGCATTTATTTTTCCGAGGTACAGGCAAACATAGGAGAATTGTGGCTGACAAAGTTCGCAGATGACTGCAAACTGGGCGCCATAATTGATATTCCAGCGGACACAAACATCCTTCAGAGGCCTCATAGAAATGGATAATTGGTACCAGAGCCATGGCCTTAAGCTGAACGCCAAAAAATGTATAGTCATACCCTTTCTGAAAAACAAGGTACCCACAAATTACCACATAGGTGGTAATCCATTAAGTACGGAAGAGGTAATCAGGGACCTAGGTTGACAGTAACCTCTCATTTGACACTCACATTGCCAAAGTGGTTAGGAAGACCTTCTATATTGCCCACCTTATTATGAAGGGTTTCACATCTAGATCAAGAGAGGTCATTGTGCCCCTGTACTCTTCTCTTATCAGGCCAATGATTGAGTACAATGCCCCATTTGGGATGTATCTTACCCGACACCTGCAGCAGATGGAAAGACCCCAAAAGTTCCTCACCAAGAGGATAAAGGGTCTTAAACATATGTCATATGCTGCCCGACTGAAAAAACTCCAGCTCTATTCAGTCGCATACCGCCTACTCAGAGGTGATCTGTGCCTGACATACAAGGCCATGTCCAATCCGGAATTAATGGACATGCTCCACCTCAGAAAATCCAAATCCATCAGAGCCACAAGAGCAAGAGACTTAAACCTCAACACAGAAATAAATAGGACGTGCTGGAGGGACAGATTCATAACCCAGAGGCTCCCTACACTCTGGAACAGAATCCCAATCCATGTTAGGCAGAGCCCCTCACTAACTCTATTCAAGAGAAATCTTGACGAGTGGATGGGAGATCGTAGGTTTACCCCGGGGGTCATCTCTGTGTCACTACTAGACAGAGGCACAGTAAACTAAACCCTAAAAGGGCATAGTATTCTCATCCTAAGGGGTGGTGAAAGCCACACACACTCTGGCTAGGCTTATAAATGCCCTAGGGCAGATAGCCTAGTACAAACCTATGAACCTATGAACAGATGAACCTTTCACATCTGCACATAATAACACTGAAGGCAGTGTGCATGGTATGTGTCCCCCATACCTCCTTACTTAGCATACAGTAGTGTATGCTACTTCTTTATTGGTAATGTTTTCAAATATTTTTTTACAGGATCAGCAGCGGAAACAACCATTTCCACTATACCAATAAATGTGGGTGATATCAGCAGCAGAATGGCTGTTAAAGATGATGAAGATGATGATGACGATACCATAGTTATGCTTATGACGCAGTGTGAGAAAAGTGGCATGCAGTCATCAAGATAAATGTCAGCATCTCCCTCCCCACAATATGTTAGCAACTCTGCAGGAAGTGACATTGCATCACAAACTCAAAAGCATGTCAACAAATTACTTCATTGTAGAGGAAGAAAACCCATGCACCTCTACACCAGTATCTCCAAACCCAAATTAACACTTTCAGGATGATGGCAGAAATTCAGAGGTAAAAGTCACCATAGTGACAACTTTATAAAGAGAAGCTAGGCATAGGAATTTGTTACAGCTACCCCAAAAAACACATAAAGCATTGGCTGCCCAGAAGTAAATTGGCCTTGGCATTGTTAGGGCTCAGAGCACTGCCACAAAGAATCAATGGGAAATTGTCAGAGTCCTCCATGGCATACGTGAGGATTTCCAGAACAACAAAGTTGAGTAGAGATAATGCCATGATCACACTGATACGTAGTATGGTGGCACACCAAACATCTGGAGCACCTCCATTTGTATATTAGTTAGGACTTAACAAATTCAAGTAAAAAACATTCTTAAAGGGGAAGAGGACAGGGTATTGTCTGGATATGCGGGGGCAGATCACATGAGACTACAAGGCCCTGGATGAGAGGAAATCTGTGCATACAGCCTACCTAGACTTAGCCAAGGCTTTTGACACTATCCCCCTCTCAGGCATCACTGACAAACTCTCCCAGCTAGGTATCAACCAGGTATCATTAGATGAGTCACTAACTGGCTCACTGATAGAATCCATATAGTCAAAATAGGGGAATTCAGCTCCTCCAACAGACCTGTAACCAGTGGTGTTCCACAGTGATCAGTCCTGGGACCTCTACTGTTTGGAATCTATTTCCCTGAAGTACAAGCTAAAATTAAAGCTCTGCGGCTAACAAAGTTTACTGATGACTGTAAACTGGGAGCAGTCATAGAACCTCCAAACAATCTCAACATCTTACACAAACAAATGATAGGTGCCAAAGTCGTGGCCTTAAACTCAATGCAAAAACATGTATTATCATCCCTTTCAGTAAGAGCGATGTTCCTGCTAACTACCACATTAATAACAACACCCTAATTACACGCTCAGTGGTGAGAGACCTAGGCACACAGGTTGACAGCAACCTTTCCTTTGATCACCATGTCTTCTCAGTGGTAAGAAGGGTATTCTGTATTGCTCATCTCACAAGTAAGGGCATTGCTTCCAGAAAAAAAGAAGTTATAACCTCTCTGTACTCTTCCCTCATCAGACAAATAATTGAGTACAATGCCCCTTTTGGTGGGTACTGTACCTTTCAAAGCACCTGCAGCAACTGGAGAGACCACAAAGGTTCCTCACAAGGAAAATTCAAGGTCTTCAGCATCTGTCCTATGAGGACCATCAGAAATCACTGTCACTTTATTCTGTTTCATACAGACTGTTCAGAGGTGATCTTAGCCTTGCATATAAGGCAATCTTTGACCCTGCTTTATTGAAAATGCTGCATATCTGTAAGTCAAATGGTACATGGGTTACTCACTCTAATGGTCTTAACCTGGTATGTGAAATTAATAGAACATGATGGAGGGACAGATTTGTTTTCCAGAGGTTACCACACCTTTGGAACAGACTCCTGCTTCATGTCAAGCAGAGCACCTCTTTGACCCTCTTCAAACACAATCTGGATGATTGGCTGGGTAACTGTAAGTTCACCCCAGGGGATCCACCTTTGTCCCTCTTGGACAGGGGTGATAGGTACTGATCATGCAAATAAGGGTAAAACTTGGCTAGGCTTGTAAGGGCTCTAGGGTCATTAGCCTAGTAACCTCCTATGATCCCAAGAAAGTACTGTAATTAATTGATGAGAACAACCACAACTGATTTCATGCAGGCATTCATCTACATCTAGCAGAACCTCTTATTTGAGGTTCTGGTCCTGCAGCACTATCAAATCAGTGTCTGTAGGATTACTTACATCAAGTAGGTCACAACATCTGACCAACTCACCATCCAGCATTCATGACAGCTCCTCTTCAAAACCACTTGAACCATCACCTAACCTGCCTTTAGGAGATGTGTATGATGCATTTGACCTTCACCTATAGTGATTCAAGTGTGGCATGTCTGTCACTTACAATTTGAGCAGAGCACTTTAATCGATCAACCCACCGTACCAACTAAAACCAGCCTACCAGCTAAGTGCTTTTGTCTTGTGTGACAAAAAAGAAAGACTTCATCAGAGTTAATCATGGCTTAAACACAGTGTTTAAATATCCCACACCCACCAATAGTGTAACACACCTAATCCCTGTCCACCCTGATGTATCTCCTCATTGTCAGAATTATAATGAGTTATCCTATGCCTACATCTCTGCCTTCTTGGCTTGTGAGCACTACTGGGTGCAAGTGTTTTAACTCAGCCAAGAAAATCAGCTCATACCAGGAAATAGCAAGGCTAGCCGCAAGTGACAGCATCATTGTGGATTGCAAAGTAGAAAAAAAAGGTGTGACTCAGCCTTTTATAACAAACCTGTGGTTGGTGCAGAAAAGCACAAAAGTCTGACTATGACTCGCAAGTAGGAAAAGGCTTCATTACCCTACATCATTTTACATAATTTCTCATTTGCATCTTATTATGACTTCATTTGTTTATTCTCATCTGCGGCCATCATGCATTAGAGTAAGTGGCATCTACGAATCGCGGCTTTGCTGCACTTATTTGTTCACAGTGTGTATAGCCTTATCACATTTGTGTAAGGACTATACCCTTAGTCAAACTCTATATTACTTCATCTCCAGCTAATAGTTGCTTGCTTCTCTATGCAGTCCAAGTGCAGTATCTAAAGCCTTCAAAATGGTGTGCAGCAGTGTTTATGTCATCATAAAGCTCAATCAAAAATGCGTAGAACAATTTCCTAGATAGATTCAACAGTGGCAGGAGGAAATGACGGCAGGATGGGACAGGCATATGACTATTGTGAATGCAATGAGGTGAAAGATGAACACAATTTAGTTACAATGCCAGAGAGCAGATGGGTGAGCTGAGGCAGTGTTCCTATCTATTTTGCTTTCCCTGCTGCTGTTTTTCATTCATTGGTTAGGTTGTTTGAATGTCCACTTAGTGAGATTCTGATTATTTTCCCAAGTAGCAGCATATTTAAGCAATAATCCAAGACTGTGTTTGGGTATAGTAGGATTTACCTGTGGCTGGTGTGGTTTGATCATGAGGGCAAAGCTTGAGTAATTAAACAAAGTCAATTATGGGTAAACCCTGATATTTTTGTTTAAGAAACAAATTACTTACCTTTCTTAAATAAAGCAATTGTATAATGAAACTTCGGTGTTCTTCCACCTTCTGTCTTGAAAGCTAATGTACTGTGCATGTGTATGGTAAGCCCGCACACTTTCACACTACATCAGTATAATACAAGGGCAGAATGGGGAAGACAGGACTTCATAGCATTCTTGCTGTCTTCTTTTTCTTTGTTTTTTTTTTTTGTTTTTTTTTTTTAATTTGTTGCTGGGTTACAGTCCAGCAAGAGGTTATAAGAAGAGAAATGCCTGTGCACTTTAAAGAAATAGGAGGGATAGCAGAAATATTATTAAAATCAGGGACATTTAATAAATATGTGGACAGTTGCCAGGTAAAATGTTTCTGTTTTTCTTCATTTTCTTGTATCGCTAGTAAAATATATTGTGTTAATAATCAAGCATATACCGATGGAAAGTCTGGCTGCTCAAGAATACTTGAATGGATGGACTTTTTTTCTATTGGTATATGTTCAATTTACACTGGGCATGCTGGTTGGGCTGTCCAACCAGCATGCACATTTTTGAATAGCAATGAGCCTTTGTTGTATAAGACATAATACTGCATATCCAGCACTTTGCTTTGTGGTGTTAACTCTCCCTGGGCATGAGTTTACATCCTGCCACTGAACTTCAACTGCTAAATTCTGCATCGTTATTCCAAACTTCAGGTAGCTGCTTTGTTAGTTTTTGTTGATTATTTAAATACACAAGACATAAAGATACCCATTGTCTGGATGATCCATGAGTTTACAAAGCAAAAACAAGTACAGGGAACAAGCACTTTCGAGATAGCAATGTTGCATAATTGCACATAAGATGAGTAACTTGAAAATTAAGATGAAACAGCTGCTTTCCATGAGTCACAGCAGTAAGCAAAGGTAAGAAAAAAAGATTATAGAATAAAAGTCCTTTAGGCATCACATTGGGAGCCAACAGAATAACACTGGCAAACACAAAGTGGAAACCTTTTACGGTAAATGACCTGACATGCTGTTTAGGGGATGTAGGGGTGCTTATAGTATATTTTTGCAAGTTCCATTGACACCTCCAGCACTAATTCCAACACCATAGCCAACTGTGTCGTCACTTCCCAAAAGCTGACAGAACATGCCCCAGATTCATTGCAATACATCTCTACCAAGCAAATGGTAAAGGTCAGGTGTGACATTGAAAAGATGACTACCACAAGCTGCACTGTGTTTGTGTATAATTTTTTTTCCTCTAACCTGTTAAAGATGACCGGAGAAAACAATACAAAAACCACAAACTACCAGTATGACAAAGAGGAAACATCTAGAAAGTAGAAATTCTCATTAGACAACTATTGCAACAAAGAATATAAAATATGACTTGAAAGCGGCTCTGATAAGACTATAAAAAGTACAGATTGAGGACATTTTCAAGCTAGGATCTTTTACTAATAAAAATGTGGCAGGCATTTCACAGATGGACACTGATCACACTACAGTCATACCGACTGTCTTAAGACTGTTGTGGTAGGTGGCAGAGATAATTGTAACAGTGTGTTAGCACAGACAAATAAAACCTGACTCCAATAGAAAAGATTCTTCATAATAAAAAACAGATAAATGTTGTTAGCTTTCAGCTTAATATCTTCCAGGTGGACAAATGAAATTGCAAAGACAGCTATACTACCGTGCTTGACGTCAAGAGTATAATAAATATTCCTGAAGCATTTTTTTCCTGAAAAGTTCCAGATTTATTTCTGCCTTGTAGTAGTACATGGAAGTTGAAGGAAGAGACAAGTGCATAGTTTTTGTGTATGTGGCTGGTACAGACAAGCAACAATGAATACTCATGAAAACTGCCCTCTCAAAGGCAAAAAATACAGCCTCCATGGGACCCAATAAAATCCCAGGCTGTATCCTACATGAACTGAGGCAAGAACTTGCAGCACCATTAGGCACCCTATTCAACCAAAGCCTGAGTACCACCTTTGGCCCAAACAAGTGGAGGACAGCTACTGTCATCCCTTTGCACAAAGGTGGAGCATCCACTGATCCAGGAAATTATAGACCCATCAGCCTAACTAGCCTGATCTGCAAGGCCATGGAGTGGATTATCATGGATCTCATTAACAAGGACATTGGCAACTTTCAGACACTTGAATCCCACACAGTTTGGTTTTGTCAAGGGGGAGTCATGCCTGTTAAATTTGATTGAATTCTTTGAGACAGTCACCAAGGCCACAGATGAGGGGAAGACAGTGCACACTGCCTACCTTAACCTGGCCAAGGCCTTCAACACTATTCCCCACTCAGGTATAATAGATAAACTGTCTCAACTAGACATCAATCCATATGTTACCAGATGGGTAGCAAACTGGCTCAGTGATAAAACCCACCTAGTCAAAATAGGGGAAGCCACCTCAAGTAGTAGGCCCTTAACAAGTAGTTTATCCCAGGGATCGGTCTTGGGGCCTCTGCTGTTTGAGATATACTTCTCAGAGGTGCAGGCCAAATCTAGTGGATTATGCTTGACCAAGTATGCAGATGACTGCAGGCTGGGTGCTGTCATCAATTCCCCTAGTGATGTGGTCATACTCCAAGAGGGTCTCACCCAAACAAATGACTGGCACCAGAAACATGGCCTCATACTGAATTTCAAAAAATGCATCATCAACCCTTTTGGGGAGAATGATGTCCCCACAAATTATCACATTGCTAATAAGGCACTAAGCATGCAATCAGTTGTGAGGGACTTGGACACCCAGGTTGATAGCAAACTGACTTTTGACCACCATATTGCCTCCGTTCTATGGAAAACTTTCTACATGGCCCACCTCATCAGTAAGGGTATTTCATCCAGGTACAAGGTGGTCATAACATCCCTGTATTCTTCCCTTATAAGACCCATTATTGAGTACAATGCCCTTTTCGGCATGTACCTCACAAAGCACATACAGCAGCTGGGGAGACCACAGAGGTTCCTCACCCAGAGAATCCAGGGCCTCAAACATCTTCCCTACACAGATAGGCTAAAAGCCCTGTCCCTCTACTCAGTCTCCTACAGACTTCTCAGAGGTGACCTCTGTCTGGCATTACAAAGCATTCTCAGACCCCGACCTGATGGGTCTGCTGCAGATCCGCAAGTCAAACTCCACTCGAGTAACATGCACACGTGACTTCAACCTGGTCTGTGACATCAATAAGTCTTGTTGGCGGGACAGATTGCTGTCCCAGAGACTCCCCCTTTTGTGGAATAGACTCCCTCTCCACGTAAAGCAGAGTACCTCATTACACCCCTGGAATTCCACCTGTGTCCCTGCTGGACAGTGGCATAGGGTGCTGACATTTGGGACATGGGCTAAATTCTTGGCTAGGCTTGTAAGGGCCTCAGGGCCAATAGCCTAGTAACTTCCTATGATCCTATGATCCTAAAATTGTAAAGTAGGTATACTGAGCAATTCATACTGAGCAATTCAACAGCTATGTGTTCAAGTATAAACTGCAGAAAACTCAATTACATTCAAGGCCACAGGTCCACACATACCCAACACTAATGATGAACCTGAAGCTTGTATGAAATCTGCAAAACTGCAAATGCACAAAGCATTGTCCAAATCCAGAAACATGATAACCAAGTCTTTCAGGTCATAACCATCTGTAATTATTATACATGGCCAGAGTAATGGGCATAGATGCATTTTATATCATAACATGTTTACAGATACTGTATAAGCCATTGCATATTTAGTTATAAAGAATAATCATACTAAGCTTAATAATTAAATGGTTCATTGGCTTCCAAATAACTGAAATTATTTAAAATATCCTTAAATCTGTATTCAGAAATTGTAGATTTTAAGGAGATTTAGAGAGCTGATGAAAAAAAATGTCAGCTTCCAAATCAATGAGAAAAATAAAGCTTGAATGCTCGAATTTGAACACCTGTAAAAACAGCAACACTCACTCCATTCCCTCCTTACTTAATTATTCTAACACCAGTGTCACACACCCTCAGGGTAAAGGGGGACATCCTTTAGTCAGGGTTGTGGAGTCTCACTGTTGAAAATACAGTGACAGTCTGACATACAGCCTTCATTTTTAATGTTTGCAAAAGTCAATGTTTTGATTGTGGACTTTTAGAGTAGAACTCTAAAAATAACAAAAACAATGCAAACTACATTAACACTAGTGCATAATAGCAGCAGCGTCACCTGCTTGGCCAGGACTGTTAAATGAAGGCTCATGGCTGCTGGACATAAGGAAACACAGCTCACTAATCATCATCATCATAATACCATTCATTTTTTCAATTATTTTGGCCAGAGGATCAGCATGATAAGAAATGTATATGCTAAATGTGATCTACAGGTCCATGTTAAAAGGATGCTACAGTCATACCTTCGTTGATTTGCTAAAAGGAGAGGATAAGATTCTTACCAAAGGTAGACTAAGTGTAGTAGGATATGAGCTCCCCAGTCTCTACACTCCCCCCTTAAGCATTAGGCTGGTTGCCCCATTTGTTCTTAGTCAGCAATCTCTAATATTGCTCAAAAGAACCATTCTGAAGCCCCATTCAGAAAGTGCCAGAAATCATCACTGAAATGGCCTGACATACCTAGAGTGTTAATACTAAGGCAATAACAAAAATAGGGAGTACCCAGCGTGATAGATAAAGAGACGCAGTGCTAACATCAATCAACGTGCAGTTTACAATAACCATTCCCTCCTCCTTTGCTGGTAGAGCTCAGCAAATGTTGAAAAAACCATGGAATGGAGCCATCATGGAACATGTATCCTTGCACAGTACCTAACATGAATAGAATGTCATAATGTACATAGTTCAGGCTATTAACACACACTGTTGTAGATACCGGACATTCTTCCTACAAATCTAGTGCAACCCCATGCCTGGAGGACAGCAAACAATTGCAGAATGTCTTACAGGACATAGAATAATGCCAAGAGGACAGCTCAGATTTGATCCAAAAGGCAGATTGTAACAAAATGCAGTAACCTATCTGTACCATATGAAAGAAACACGGTAAGAGAAAATGTAACATATGAGTTAAAATTATGTGCCCCAGGGCTAAAATAAAAAAACAAGGCATGTGTGTTTTATTCCCCTTATAAAATGGGCATTTCTGTTAGCATTTTATATAAATATGAGCAAAAGTAGTGTGTGTGTGCGTGTGTGTGTGTGTGTGTGTGTGTGTGTGTGTGTGTGTGTGTGTGTGTGTGTGTGTGTGTGTGCATTTTATTCTTGAAAGTGTACACCTCTTGTCTTAAATATCCTTTGGATTTGCATGATAGAAAGTACCTTACTAAGACTGTCATTTGAATATTTGATTGTAAAAGTACTATATGTTTGTAATGTTTGCCTTTGGCCCTGGTCATGCATGAAAAGGGTTCTTTGACCAGTCCACTCAAGCAGAAGAGAAAGAAAGCAAGAAAAACAGACAGAAAGAAAAAAAGAAAGAAGGGAAGGAAGAAACATGCTGTGTTTATGTGCAAATATAACAGCCTCTATAAATGAGGGTTTAAATATCAGCCTATCCTTTATCAACTCACAAAAGTATTAAAGGGGTAAGGAGTACAAAAACATTCTAAAATCTGATTCTGTGTTACTATTAGCTAAACTATTAATGCTAACATTATAACCACTTTGTTCCTGCAACTGTCATGTGTTACGTTCCCTACGATTGCTCTCGGATGGTCTTAAACTAGGCAAATTGACATCAGATTTAATTATTTTGCATTTCATAGCAGAAATGTGTAGTGACTCATTGATGGATTGAAACTTTATGCATGAAGCAGTCTACTGGAAGGCTGGGAGGGTGGCGGGACTGGAATTGGCAAGAAGCAACCATAAAGGAAGCTATTTTTCAAGCTTTCACATCACATAAACATCAACTGGTTATGGAAAGAGAAGAGGAAAAAAGCACAAAAGTCAAGCAGAGATAGAACAAATGGGAAATAGTCTGATAATAAATCGGAAGGTTCTTTCCCAGCTGTTGCTAGAATTAGAATTTACAAATAAAGAACTGTCCCTCATTGCTGAGGGGGGGATGGGCGCAGACGATAGATGCATTTTTCATGTTTGCATTAACGAACACTTGATTAACTTCTAAAAGTTCCTTGTTTAACAGAATAGGCAGGCATGTAAATAGAAACTTAGGCTTCATTCTTCAGTTTAGACACATGATGTGCATTACCAAGCTTTAGTAGGTATAGTTAAGAATATTTTTTTCTCTCTCTTTTCTTGGAATTAACAGTGAAATAACACATAGATCTCCCATAGAGCAAAATCTTGCGAATAATCCAGAGCAGTTGAGGAATTTAGATGGTAGTGTGTCTCCACTGCACATGAAAGGCACATCTTTTTTACTATTCTCACAAGGAAAGGTGTTGACATTTAAGGGTCAGGCAATGAGAGTTGTGGCTGAACATTGTATGCTCTGGGGTGAAATTCAAAAATAACATAGGGTAAACCTTGCATATTTTCACAAAATGTTCTTTGCAGCTTAAAAATTATATATTGTGTAACATCATGAGTAAGAATAAAGTAAAATGTGTGGTGCGAATCTGGTTTGTACACCACATTTAACAAGCGGGAAAGGAGAGCAAACTGTGACTGTGCTGAAGTATAGTACATTGTTCCACCAAAGGGAGAAGTGGAAAGAATTTTAAAAATATAGAAACAGTAGGCAGCAAAGAACACAGATACAGAGACAAAGTCAACACCTCATTAGCATACATGACAAGTGACCAAAGTAATAATATATGGCAATCAGCATGTAGCAATGAGATTTAAAGCAGAATGGATGACTTAAATAAACAGTATACAATAGTGTACAGTTACAGTTAAGGATTATTATACGAGGCAAACATATGAAGAGTTCAGCAATCAGCATGGAAGCCACAGTAATAACACAAATGAATATGATATAGCCAGGGTCCTGCAGTTCACTGCTAACCTTGTCTGTGATGACTACATTTCACATTGTTACTGTTTCATTTGATCCATAGATACGTCTCCCCATGTACCTAGAAATTCTTTAATCGTGCTCTGGTTATACATCTAATAGCCTATACTTGCTTGCCTGTTTGCTTCAGTGGTATGGTTGACAAGCTGAGAGCTAACATTTGTGCACTGTAATGTTTTAGTTATTGGAGTGTGCATACTTTTTGCCCCGTTGACCCTTGTCACACTATAAATGTTTTACCAAGAGCAGGGCCAACAACATGGACAACAAAGAAACAAAGACATGATTTGTAATAAGCAAGCAATAAGGCACAAAAGATTACTCATTGTTCAGATGTTATTGCACTCTCAGAGGAGCAGTGAGGCATGAGCCCCAAAGAGGCATTTGTGATGTTATCTAAAGAAATTAGAATTTTGAAGGTTTCAAATTAAAATACCAGAAATTTGTAAAGTTGCAGCTTATGTATACATGAAACTAAATGTATATATGTAAGTCTGATAGCTATAAATATTTCTAAAAATGTTCAGTATACTGTTTTTTATGGCGATACCCGATAATTGTGATGGCCATTTTATCAGTATGTCAGAGAAAATTAATTTTTACAACAGCTTCTGGAGATTTGAGCTTCTGAATTATGAAATCACCTTTTATTCATGATGGAATAGTACAATATCACTGTAAAAGTTTATTAGGTGGGACCCCATCGATTGCTTGTTAAAACTATTTTTTAACCATTTATAATTAACAGAGTTACAATAAATGCTTGCCAGATTTCTGAAAAGACTGGAAGCACAGCTAAAAGGGTTTTGGCCCTGAGCTCCTAACAAGCTTTATCATATAGCCTTGGGTTTGATCCTTCAGTCTCCAAGTTTATGCTGCATTACTTTAAGGAAAACACTTAAATAGGCATTACTTCTTTGTTATCCCAGAAATAAGGCACTTATGCTTTGTGGGTCTTATGTAATTAAATTTGTATAAAAAATTAAATGTAGCAATAATTATAGGCTAACATTTCAGATAACTCATCCTAGGGACATCAGGTCATTTTCCTTCCAAAGGAAGATCAGTAATTTTAAACTAACAAAAAAAAAAACATTTAAGGCAACTGTATCATTATTAAAGTTAATCATTTCACATCAAACTATGTTGTGAAAAATAAATATGTGTCCTTTAGACATTGCTTATAGTATGAATAATACTAATACAGAAAAGTTAACTTAAAGGTCTTTTGGTATTAGTGGATTATTTACATTTATTGAGCATATCGATAATATCTGTGCTATAGCATACAAATTGCTGGGATATATTCTAACATTTTTGCACTAGTGGCATTAATTAGAGTTATAGTTTCCCTATTTTCCAGTTTAATGGAATCTAAACTTGAACATGATAGTCCCATTTAGAATATCTGTGCTAAGAGACAATGACAGAAAATACACTAGAAATAAGCAGTTAAAGACCTTAAAGTAGTGGCGTACAACCTTTTTGTGGGGAGGGCCACTACAAGAATTCTTAATGCATCTGCAGGCCACCTCAAAATGTGGTAAGTCGTTACGAGTTAACAACAGGTACAGGTGACTGTCATTTTTACTTAAGACAGCAATCATGAAATTGCCAGTTTTCTACATCAACTTTGCATTTAACTTTATTCTGGCTTGCAGCCATGACTTATTACAAACTCTTGCAGAAAAGTACTACTGTTTACAGACTACAAGTTATAAACAACAAAGGATAGTTACTTCCACAGCTAAAATTAGAGGTGTGTGCAACTGCAGTCAGTTAGGTAAGTAAGCACATGCTGGAAAGTTTGCGTGAGTAGAATAAGGCATAGCATTTTTTCACTTTTTTTAAACATTTTTGGTTACTCTATGGGGACTGGATGGTGTTGTGTCATGGGCTGGACGTTGTGCTCCACTGCCTTAAATGCCAGGCCTCAGATATTAGATCAGTTCCGTGTTAATATTAGAGATTAATGTTTGATTTATTGCTAGATCATGCATTTTTAGTACAATTATTTATTTGATTGTATTGTTTTGCAGTCTTCTAGTAGAAATATTGTTGGAATTATGACAACCTTAAAAATAAATCAAAATGTATTAACTAATTCTCACAAAGAATTATTGGAAGAATCTACCAACTGAATTAACAATATATACATTTTGAAATAAACTGGATTTTTACTTTGGCAAAAAATGTTATAGTGTTGGATACCAGGTGGGCATTATTGACTGTTGTTCTATGCATGTAAGATGTAAGAGTTGTTACTTTTATTGTGGGACAGCTCATTGAGAGCCTCTTCACTGAGTTTTTCTCGGGTTTCCCACTTACTGACCTGATAGACATCCCGAATCCCATTTCATTGAGCACTGTCATAGATATGGATGGAGGGGGGAATATTTCCTTTTACAGGTATCAGAGTTCTCTATATTGAGGATTAAACTGTTCCTCTTCATGTGTGATATGAGGGGCGGCAAACATATTATTATAATTTTTATACTTGGTGTCGATTATTTGCAAGAAGCCAAGATATGGTATCTCAACCTATTGCCTAATCATTGAGTTGGTCCATTCTGTAAAGTACATGTGTTCAGCTGGTGTTCAACAAGTTTGCTGTCACTATTACAGATCAGATGTAATATAACTACTATATAACAGAAGTGTTTTCAGTCCTTTTAACTTTCTAAGTTTCCTTTTAAGTACTAAAAATACCCATATGAAGCACCCATACTGAGTTAAAGTATACATGTTTTTATAAACATAAGAAATGTATCTAAATAGCTACAGGTCCACCCCACCCCTCACCCCCCCATAAACCATAACCAATATTTAATTTATTTTTCTCAAGAAAATGGGCTGCTCAAGACATTCAGCACCATACCACATATAAATATAATAAGCAAGTTGAAGTATCCCCAAACTGACATGTATGTGGTTAGGTACATAGCCATCTGCCTCAGAGACAAGACTTATCAGTAAGAGTAGGGGGAGCATCTTCCGAGAGCATGAAGGTATACAGGTGAGTTCCACAGGGATTGCTACTGGAACTTCTGCTATACGGTATCTACTTCTCTGATCTCCACTTATGAAATGAGGGTCTCTGTTTAACAAAATTCGTAGAACATTGTAAGCTGGGAGTCATTATCTTTTCCACTTCTGATATACGTGTTCTCAGGTCCCTATTACTTCATCGTAAATTCATATAATCGAACAGCATTTCAGTTGGCATTTTTATCGAACATGCCATTTGTCAAACTGTTCTGACTGAGATCATATTACATGAGGATCAGGAAATTTGCCCTTTTCTTACTGTAGTGTGATCTCGGAGTTGCTATACATAAGTAGCAGGGGGGTGTGCGGGGTTCAATGAATGGCATTTCTGATGAAATATCATTCGATGGTGTGTATCTTCAATGAGGTAATATAGACCCCATGTCCTCTAACAGGAGCTTACACTTGCCAATAGCTGCTGTACTAAAATGGGCTGGAGCTCAATGCTAAAAGGTGTAATATTGAAGAATGTTATAAGCACTCACTAGCTCCAGCTTATAGCATGGATAACATACCATTTTAAAATGAAAATGTTATGAGAAACCTGAGAACTTGGGTGAACAGCTCCCTTATGTTTGACCATCACATTTAGTTAGGAAATTATTTTACCTTGTGAAGCTATTATCAAACGGTATTTCTTTCAGATCAAAAGGAGTCCTCACCTCCTTGTACTCTGCTATGATTAGACCCGTCAAGTACAATTCCCCCTGTGGGATGCATATCAAGGAACTGGAATGACCCCAGAGGTTTGTAACTAAAACAAATCAGGGGCTTAAAACACCTGAACTACCCAAGAGAAATTGAAAGCTTTGTCCCTATATTCAGTTTCATATAGACTCCTTAGGGGTAATATGTGTCTTGCTTTAGGTGTTATAAGGGATCTAGTAGTCCAAGAGCTCTTATACCTTAATAAATCAAACAGTCCAGCTAACACTATGGCCAGAAATCTGAATCTACTCCATCAAATATTTAAGACAAGGAGAAGGAATGAAGTTGTCACACAGTGCCTACTCCTTCTCAGGAACAGACTCCCTCTCTAAGTTAAGCAATGGGACTTATTGTCTGTGTTTAAAAAGGAGCTGGACAACCGAATGAACATTCATAAATTCTCTGCTGGTATGACTGGCTTGACCCTGCTTCAGAAGACAGGCAAAGCCTAAGGGTAGGTACTGGCACAGCTGAGATGGCCTTGCTGCTCAGTTGACTTTAAACTCCTATGAGCCTATATATGCTCATCCTGTGAGCCACTAGTCAGGCTTAAAGATGGGTTGTCTTATGATGACCTGTGATGACAGAAAATTGTGTACTGAAACATTATCAACCAAATAACACTTCCTAGTCTAACATCATATGCTACAAGATATCTGTGATGTAACTCACTGTTGATATCAGCTTTTTTAATGTTCTGCCACCATTTTATCTTTGACATATGAGGTGTACTTATCTGAAAAAGCACAATAGGATATGGCAACTATTAGCACAGTGGTATAGGCGTGGGCACTATTAATGTTACAGTCAACAGGTATTGTGGTACAGCAAATCTACAAAGAATGCATAGCTCACGCAAATACATAGAGACACTCTTTATTAAAACAAAAAAGTGGTAACATTGTTTAAAAAATTGTTCTTTTGTATATATTTATTATATTTTAGGAATACAATGACTGTTTTAAGTTTATTGTATTGAGGTGTGGCAGCTTTAGTATGCCATGTGACCTTCTACATGATATATATATATATATATATATATATATATATATATATATATATATATATATATATATATATATATATATATATATATATATATATATATATTTATATATATATATATATATATATATATATATATATATATATATATATAGAGAGAGAGAGAGAGAGAGAAAATTAAAATAATTAGACTGGCCTTTTGACATGTTGATTTACTGCAGGTATGACACCTTGTTATATTGCAGATTTTTTTAAATTATTTTGTTTTAACACAAAGAGTTTTGATTTATGTCTTCTTGTTCTAGGTGTTCTTTGTGGATTTGCTGCTGAGATTTTTGGCCCTGGACTCAGAATATTAACTTTGAGCCATGCATTGTTTAGACTATTGTGCAGCACCCAGAATGCAGTAACATCTGGCTAAACTTCAGAAGCTCTGTGTACTGCCACCACTATATATTCATAGATTGTTACTAGGCTAATAACCTGGGGGCCTTTCTAAGCCTAGCCAAGTTTCCTCTGAAGGAATAATGATGCCATGTGTCCAAACAGGATATTCAGAACCAGGTATTTAAAAGATACCTCTGTCCATAAGGGACGTGGCTGCCAGGCCTGGTGTAAATGTCCTATTCCCCATCCACTCATCTAGGTTGTGCTTAAACTGGGTAATAGATGAACTCAGCTTCAGATGGATGGGAAGCCCGTTCCATAGGAGGGGCAGTCTCTGGGACACATATTTGCCTCTCCGGCATGTTCTGTTTAAGTCACAGACAAAATTCCAGTCCCTAGATACTGTATTGCTGGTACTCTTTGACTTACAAATATGTAGGAGATTCATAAGTGTGGGGTTTGTGGATGCCTTGTAAGCAAGGCATAGATCAACCCTCAGTAATCTATAGGAGACTGAGAAGAGGGAAATGGCTTTAAGGTGCTCGGCCTAGGGCAGGTTTGTTACGCCTTGTATTCTTTGAGGACCTTTGAGGTTACTCTAGTTGCTACAAATGCCTGGTCGGGTACATACCAAAAGGACATTGTACGCTATCACTTGAAGGTAGACAATAACAAAAATGTAAAACTCAGTGCAGGAGTCATGCATTATTTGCACACAGGGAAATAGTCAAACACATTCTGCACATCTACACTTACAATGACACCTCTGCCACACACCATGCAGCTGACACCTGAAAGCAAACCTGCTGCAATCGACATACTACAAGCTTAACATAATGATGGAGGCTCACATGAACCAGTGACAGATATTAAATGGTGACCACATGTCAATTGCCTTGTACATTTTTTGAGTAGCAAGTTTTTCAAATGTCAACATGTGTGGTATTTGCCCCTGTTCAGAAACTTTTCTGCTTTAAATACTGTATTAAACAAAGTATTTCTAATAAAACGTGCATTTCTAGCTGCAACTGATCTGGCTACACATCATGTAGTGAGTGCTTTGGCACAACTTTTTTATAAAGTCATGTGGATTAATGCATCGTTTAACACCAAGTTACCAAAAACATAAAACCTACCTAGTTGTGTTACCATATGTGCCATTCTTCAGTTTATATACAAGTCAGTGTAAAAGTAGCTGAATTCATAAGTTTCCCAGTGCTAAGGATATATCTAGGCATGCCTGTATAAAGACATAAGCCTTCATCATCATGTGTTATTGATGCATGTTACACAACTTCTTGCTAATAATTGTATTACTTATAACACCAAATTCCAGTTCTACTCTTCAAAACTGATGTACCTCTCTGACTGAGAAACAAATGGAAGGAGCATGGATAGAGATTAGCAACAGGAATCAGAGAGGTGGCGTTCTGCATTTTATTTTTCTAGAGTGAACAGCATATAGCTATCCTTAAATTATAGAGGTGCTATGTCCCATTCAGAAAGACTGATTTTTATTGGAGACTCTCTTCTGCCTAGTGATATCACTGAATATAGTCTGCTGCTGTGCAGTCACTATACACTGCTCATCACTTTCAGTCATGGGGTCACTTTCTACCAATGTTATTCCCTAAACTCATTTTGGCATAACTTGTTTCCCATCTCCCAAACGTGGAGAATACACCAGCTATCCCTTATTTGAATAAGTGCTGTTACATACACCATTGTAACTATAATATTAAAAGGAGGCAAATAACTGATTTATAAACTGCTGACTGAAATGACCTTTTTGATTCACTTAGTTTGAATAGGATTTACACTGGAACAGCTTGTGACATTTGTCCCAGACCATTTTTTTTTTACTGTACCTACCATGTTTTCATTAAATGATGGTACACATAGAGAAAATGTAACAAAAATAGCTTACACAACCTGCAATTTTCCTGTACTGTAAACCTGTGTTTTATGAATCATAACTTTTCTGAGTGATCATTCTATCAGGTACTAGTAAGTTAGACTGATCTGTGCAATTTAGTACCTGCCTTTATGTCATTAAGCATCCCAGCCCTTGTCTTTTCAATCACTATTAACAGATACAAAGCCCTTAGTCATCACTAGCCGGCCTTAGGCATAGGCCAACTAGGCGGCCGCCTAGGGCGCCGCTCTAGCAGGGGCGCTTTTCCAGTATTTATTTAATGTAGTTAGACCAGGATGGGGGCACTGGGTGGTGTAGTGGGGGGCGCCGTGGAGCTCTTTTGCCTAGGGTACCAGTTGACCTAAGGCCGCTCACACCTAGTATGGTCTTCTATCAAGCCTGTATATGAACTCGCATTCCTGGGTCCTGGATATGTAATGCTTTGCAAATATAAGCACTAAACAAGTAACTCCTTCACTTGGAGAAACTAATAAATCCATATATGTTCTAGACAACATTTATCAAACAGAAAGCATATGTCCTTTTACTGCCCCCAAGTGTTTTAACAGAAATATCTGTACGAGTGAATTTGCTGTTGTGTTTTTTTAAAGTGTGAGTTAACATTAGCTGCTTTATTGGAGCTACAATCAAAATGGGAAAAAATAGCACTGTAATGAGTACTTTGGTAATCATTCTTATTTATCCTGAAAATCAACACTCAAATGAGACTGTGTTTGCCACATTAATTGTTGATACAGTGGTACAGCCTAGCTAGTCAGGCTGAAAGCACATCAAAACCCATTTATAATAAAAATTGAAAGGTCATTTTTTGTATTGGAGCAGATCTATGGCAAAGACTAGCCCAGATCATGCCCAGATGTCTCAGAACAATATAATATATCATATGCTTAATAATAATTGGAAGGTGCTCAAAGTACACTTTGAGCTGTGATACAGAATTGGAATTGCCTAAACATAGTAAGGCCTTGATGAGTCTAATTATGGTGGCTGCCAAAAAAAAAGCAATTACTAGAAAATGGAAATCAAAGTCTAAACCAACTGTACTACAAGTAGTGACTATAGTAACAGAGATAAACAACGGGAATTGGGATCTTTAGAAAAGAGTAGGAACAAATTACATAGGAAAAATGGGAATTGTGGGAACAATACATGCAGAATAATGTTTTGGAGGAGGAATGAGGTTTAAGGAGAAGGCAGGATTTGAATGAGCTAATGTTTGACTGACAATGGCTGGACAGAGTATAAATGATTTATAATGTTTGCAACTGAAAATACATCAGTATGGTTTGTTTTCATTTATATAAATATATGATTGCCTATGTCACAACTGATAATTTAATAAAGATGTTTCTTGCTTAAAAAAGGTACACTTTGTATTTAATAACATTTCAGAAGACAGACCACTCAAAAAACTTAGGGGACAGAAAAATGAATGGATCAGGAGAAAGGTCAGCTAAAGTACTAATAAACATGTTCAACTGTATATAATTATATTAATAGAATGCTGTGTTTTAAGCATCTGTCTACTGAAGGAAACACTACTCACCTTGCACTAATCTAAACAGAGCATAATTATACCTTGTTCAATGTAACTGCAGTTGTTTCATAGGTAAAAATAAATTTCATATTTACGAAAGGTCTGGAACATTTGGTTAACTATGCAAAACTTGACCATTCAGAGTTAACTTAATCAAGTTAATGGTCAGTAATCCGGGGACATGAAAAGAACATAAAATAGTATTTTTTGCAGCACCTTGCCCACTCACAGCCAAGACACTAAGAGAAGGGCTCCTTTCCCAAGGTTGTATTACCTTGCAATTAGAATACACTGTATGGGTCTGATTGTCAACCAAGTGAAGTTAAATACTTGAATTTTGAATGGACCTTTCCACAAATGACCACCCTTAATAAACAGTTCTGCAATATAGCAGGAAGAATACTAAATATGAAATGAATAGCATAAACTGCTTCTTAAAGAACATCTTTTTCGTACTTGGCTTTGATCCTGTCACCACTAACTTACGCTCAACCTCCTCAATGAATGCACCTCTCTCTCCCTTATTCTTCTTACCCTCTTTCCTCATCATGTTTTCTGTTTACATCCTCATCAGCTCATGTGTACTAAACAGCTTCCTCTCCTCCTTACCTCCGTACGTGCTAACACAACTATTTCTAATCCCTGTTTTTCTCTAACCAAATTATTTACCTGCATCACATTTTCAAACATATATTTTAAAATCACTGTACATAGTGTCTATAAGCCTACATCACCCTCTCATACATATATTTTGGAAACTCTATATATAGTGTCCAAAATTGTACACTAACAACTAATGTAGCTGCAATATTTTTGTTTGTTTTTCTTCTACTATGGCATTTCTTTAATATACTGCACCAAATCTAACAGGATTTTGTTTATCTTTCCTGTATCAAAATATAGGCAAAGATGTATAACTTGTATAATTGTATCAAAAGTGGAGCTTTTCAGATATATAACTTGTAGAATTGTATCTGAATATGGAGTTTTTCTTCCCAGGCCTCAGCTGAAAAGGTGTTTGCTAATCATCTCAGTCAGACTTTCCTGGTAAACAAATGCTAAATAAATAAAAATAAATATACAGCTAAATATATACTATGCAAACGGCAAGGACATGTTCATACTTTGCTGGCTCTGTGGGATACCAGAATGGAGACCTAACTGTGATGCTTTTGGTTAGGCTTGAATAGCAGGCCCAGGGTTGGTTGGGGTGGCCAGGTTGGTAGAGGTAAGTGGTTATCACCAACTCATTCAGCACAGGGGAGATATATATCAGTGGGACCACCACACTTGGAAGGTCTCTTGGTGGAAACCAGGAAAACAGGCTCCCATACTTGTCTGGTAGTTTAGCTCAGAGGATTAAGCCTATGAGTTGCAAATAAGCATTATCCTGTAATCATTGATTTGATTCTCTCACTTTCCATTTACATATTTTATGGCTCAGCAAGTCACATAACCAGCCAGTGTTCTCAGGTCACTTTTGAAAAGTGGCCTTTCTACCTGCTGGGTTCTAGAAAAAGAACACCCATACATCTACCTACTTAACTGAATAAATTACTTGAAACTTCAACAAGGAGTCTTTATCACTCTCACAGGGAGGGTATCAGAAAGAGAATCTCCTAGATCTGTTAGTTAAAGTGATTTTATCTGGACTATATGGGAGGATACTGATAGCGTATTCTCTCTTGGAAAGGGAAGCCACCTGCTGAAGTGGGGTGCTAGATCAAGTAACACACTTAATGAATTTATTGGTCATTTGGGAAACAATAAGGGCTAGACTGCCAAACTGAGAGGGCTAAAAAGATATTTGTATTGTTCAGGATTTTGAAAGAATAAATATAATTTTACAAGTGGATGTAAGAAAATAAGCCAACTATTTATAACAGCCCATTTATGTTGCAGATTATATCAGAGATTTCAGTCATACCATATTTAGAAACTGTGGCATTAAATAAAGCACTTACTACATTATTGGTTCGGGCTGCTATTGCCTGTTTTAATACACATTGCCATTTAATTTTGAGTGTGTTAGTTGCACATACACACATATATAACTGTGTATATGTAACTTATGTTATTTATGTTTTCCTTGATTGAGCAAAGACAATGCATAATGCATACAATGACTTTTAATAAAAAGTGTTTTATCCCATTGTCTTTTCTGTTTGTTTTAGGCTGTCTTAGATATAAGATGTCAAACAGTGACTTTTAATAAAAAACTGTTTTATCCCTTTGTCTTTTATGTTTGTTTTAGGCTGCCTTGGATACAAGATGTCTGTGAATGCTGTCCTTCCAGTCGATTCTTTAAAGAAGATTGCACAGAAGGTAGTGCATTTTGCTTGTAAAAGCAACCCTTCCAACATCACTCCCCAAGTCAAAATGGATAGGATGAACCCTTACAAGGACTCACTTCGCAAATATTTAGGGTAGAATCTCAAGACGTTCTCCTATTGCCTCAACATTTGTTGGGGTCTGATGGGACAAACCTAAGCAGCAAAAAGTTGAAAGATTTATAATTAGCGAATTGCTAGAGTTCATTCATGCTTGTTTATGGAATAGAAAATTAAAGGCAATTGGGGGAGGGGGTGGAGCCTAGATAGCCAACTGAGAGCAGCATCTTTTTAGAGCTCCACAAAACTATACTAGAATATAGGAAAAAATAACTTTTATCAAATAGAAATAGTATAACTTTATTTAAGAACTTCCAAACTTCATCTATATTAATTTTGAAGAATTATTGTTGAGATTTTCCTATCAAATTAAACTGGAGATTACTTCAACTGTATGGAAATGGCCAGCTTAAAGAACTCACACTCAGAATCTACACTGAAGAAGGAGATCCAACCGATGCCTTTCACATTATGTGAAATGTCCTTGAAAATGGATAGATTCACAGAAAACTTGGAATATCTTAAAGAAAACTGCCAAAAACAAACTGATGTTCTAAAATAAATACTTCAACAACAACAAAATAAAATACATGACATGGAAACTTATCTGAATGACATTGATGGCAGACTAAAAGAAGATGAAAATCAAACTGAATTTTTACTACATCAGAATAACTGGTTAATCAACAAAATGGGTGATCTAGAAAATAGAGAAAGAAGAACAAACATAAGAATATTTGGTCTCCCAGAGAAATTGGAAGGTGAGGACGTTATCACTTTTCTAAATTCTTTGCTACCGGAAGTTTGTTTGTTTGTGTCTTTCGGCTTTTCCCAGTTAGGGGTCGCCACAGTGGAACTCCGGTCCGTTAATGATTGGCAGTTGATTTTTACGTACCGACTTGCCAGGCCTGATGCACAACCTTCAACGAAGGTACGCCCATTCACGCATGTCTCCACGCAGAAGACGCTCTAGCTGAGAATCGAACCGGACAGCGTCTTACTGTGAGGCGACAATGCTACCGCAGCACCACCACCGCGGGTCTTTGCTACCAGAAGTACTAGACTTAAAAGAGGGACTGTCAAATGGTATAGAAAGAGCTCACAGAGCCATAGGAAAACCATAACCCTCTTCACCTAAAGCCCCTCCAAGATCAATTGTGGTTAAATTCTTGTCATACCTAGATAAAGAACTTGTACTAAAATCAGCCTGGAGGAAAAGTCCCTTAACATACAAACAAAGCCAGATAAGGTTTGATAATGACTATTCTGCAAGCGTACTAGAACTAAGGGAAAAAACTGGCCATTGGTAAAATTCCTTAAACAAAACAAAATAAAAGCTCAGTTGGTCTATCCTGCTAAAATCAGAATTTTCCACTCAAATGACATGCGGACCTTCAATAATCTCGAAGAAGCATTGTCATTTATTAGAAATAACAATATCATTACAATTCCTGAAGAAATGGACTGGTCAACAACCTCATCCTTAAAAAGATCTCCGGAAAAAAAATACATGCACTGGTGTGAGGAAAAAGAAAAAAAAACTGATCTTAGCAACACAACTACTCTCTTTTCTCTCAAACATTCAACTAAGATATAAGCTACATGTTCAAGCAACCAAAAAGTATGTACTTATCTTACTTATTTGTACATAACATATCTAAGAATTCCTTTTCTCCTTTTTTTCATAAAACTACTTTAACACAGGCTTAATCTGCTTATACTATTGAAACAAGTTAATGAATTCATAATGTCAGATAGTTAATTATTATTACACTAACAATGTTAATAAGAAATCAGAAAAAAAACAACTGACTTAAAGCTGAGTATTTAGTAACTTTGAATAATATGCTTAAATGATTATTTCACATAATAACACTGATCAAATATATTTATATTTACAACTTAGAAACATACAGAGTTCCCTTTATTTGTGGCTCGCCTATATTATTAACATAAAAAACACTATTTAAATTAGTAAAAACTAATGGCTTCTCTGCTTTGAAAAAAATGTTTTATTTGTCATTTTGAATGGATTAAGAAGCCATAGTTAAACAACATTTTGACAAGAATGTCTGCGTGCATTGAAATGCATTTTCTTTTAAAAAGTGAAAGATACGAGCTCCTTTCACACACATACAATTTAAACTTGTATCCTAGAATGCAGAATGTGCAGCAAGCAGTAGCTGCGAGCTATACTGTGTTAGAAAAAGTCAGTCTCGTTTAAATTACATACTAGTTGTATCTCACTGATTCTAGACAACCCATTTGAGGTATAACTCGCACAGAGAACGAGATGCAAAGCATCTCTATCCTTTGTATATTCAATTTAGTTTGAGTTACATATTAAGTCGCTGACTCAAAGGAGTAGTAAGAGATAGTAGTAGAGAGGCAAAGAAATCTGTACTAACATACACGCGTACTTTTCCTTTCTTTTCTTATAATTCCTAGTTAAACAGAATGTTATTAAAGTGGTAAATGCCTCTCATAATTTACAATAACTGTTAAACGCTAGAAGTAAAAGATGTCAGTTGAAAGACAGAGAGATGTGTAACGTACACACGTACTTCTCCCTTTCCTTTCTTGCGCTTCCTGCTAAACGAAATATCGTTAAAGTGGAAAATGTCTCTCTTCGTAACACAATAACTGTTACAGTTTAAGAGAGAATTAGACCACAAGTCACATAAATAAGTAACCTGACATCATCTAACTATTTGTTTACTCACAAAAATGAGAGTTGGGTATTTCTAACTGAATCGTACTGTGGAAATACTGTTCTGAGTAAACAAAGAAGGCGAAGGCTAGCCCAGTAGTGCGGATTATATTGCCTCTACCTTAAAGGGGAATAGTGAAATTGTTAAATCTAACTCTCGTAATATAAACAGCTCAAGACATCCTCACATTATAAGTTATAAAAAAACTTGATGTTGTTGGAGACACTCTCATTGAATAGAATCTATCTATCAGTATAGTAGAACAAATTTGTAAATAGATCGTTAGGATGGGGGAGGGAAATAAACAAAAAACTCAGATCCCTTTTTAGACAAGTATCTTTGGTATTTTGTTTTATAGATTTGTTATGCTCTAAGGGCTCTTCTTTGAATACAATGAAACAAATCAAAGAAGAGTATATTATTATACACATGCTAAATGTTAATGCACAGTCAGTGATTTTTAACACTACAGATTCATTTGTTCACTACCAGTAGGGACTTGTAGAACAATGTCTATGCCAGAGTTAGGGAACTTGACAAGAAGTAACCCATATTCTGCACTTTAAGGAAAAAATATATAAACATATGGATATGACTTCTTTCACACTATGAAAGTTTAATATGTTCAAGACTTGGAATATAGAACCATGATCAAAGAAACTTTAGATTACAGTTCACAAGCAAGGTGCATTTAACCATCATTATATTCATAAACTAATGAACTGTGTCATCTTAGTTTCTCATAACTGTCATTTTTCTTTAATAGAAATGAAATATATCATACACCGGATGCAAGGAAAACTAGTTCAAAAATGATCTTTAAATAAGCTCATAGAGCTGTTATATTTATTCTCAGAGTTAATTTCATTAAAAGAATGTTAATGACTTTGGTTTGTATGGAAGCTTTAGTTGGTGTTTAGTATATCTGTTTACAAGTTGAAAATTGGTCTTAACTAGAATTTAAGACATCTTTTAAAATAATAATGCTCGTAAAGTTATGAACTTCACTTGAGGATGCACAATTTCCATAACTTGTATACTGTTTTTCTAATGTATAAGACTCATATTCACTTAAGCATTATTTTCATTAGATGTCAGCTTATCTCCAAGACTTCATACTGGAACTCGGAGAGTGGCAAACTTTCTTTTTATTTGTTGGTAGATATCGGAAATGATCTGTTAGAATTTTATTTTTCTATCAGACTAGAAGGGTCTATCACTTCATGTTCAACAATGAGATTATTAAAATATTTGAATTTCTGCTACTATGTATTTAGTCTTGATACATATACACAACAAAAAAAGTTAATACAAATCATTTATAGATGTGATAGACAAGTTTCTTTCCTTCTAGTGATCATTTATAAGATTATGTCATATGAGTCACCTTCTCAACGTGTGATAATCTTACCACCTTTTATAAGATAAGAATCACAAATAGAAAATGTATATATGTTGGTTTCCATTTAGAGGAGAGATTGTTCTAACAAGATAACTTCCTTATCAACAATGCTTAGCCATGTTTATTTAAGACACTATTAGACTTAAGCATTTTATACCATTTGATCGTTTATGTTATGTTATTTGATTTATAGCTATTTCTTATAACCAGATTTGGTATTTTACAAATCCTTGATAGTGGCCTACTGTATTTAGGTTGCTTATGTTACATATTAATGAGCCTATAACTAATATTTTTCTGTCATTTGTTCTTCATTTACAGAACTAAAATTAACATTCATTCTATGGACTTTCATTCTTCTTTGAATATTTTATAACTTTGAATTAGTAACCTCTATCACATGAAATTTTCTTTTTGAATTATACACTTGCAATCATTTTTTAGATTGTACTTACTCTCACCAGTAGTAGTTAATTGCACAGCTGTTCTCCTATATGGGATTCTACACCCATTTCCTTTTGAATGTTATTAATATCACCTAATTAGTTACTATTAATAACAAAAATTAGTTATATAAATAATTTTTGCATCTCCTAAAAATTCATACTGGACCTCAAACATGTCAATTTCCTTATCCACGTCATGTCTGTCATGAGGGATAATCTGATTGAACATTCATGTTCATTTGGATTAGGAGTGCATGTCACTCCATGTTAGTTAAAGAGTTTAATACATTCATTACTAGTTTGGTTGCACTTAGTTATTTTTTTTCTCATTACACATTTTTTCCCTTTATTGGCCTAACTCTAGTTATCTTTTACATCTTACATTAGAAAGAGCTAATATGATTATCTTACTCAAAATTTCTTTAAAGTTACACTCTTAACTGATCAGATAATATCAACAAGTGGTCCAACTTTAATTATCTCACAAGTAAAGTCAAACTAGATGGACTTAACCTTACTATCTTTAAATGTTAATGGATTAAATAATCCAAGGAAAATATCTAACTTTCTTAGGTATTTGAAACTAAATAAAGTGCAAGTTGTATTTATTCAAGAATCTTTACCGCAAATCAGATGATAATCCACTGGAATATATACAATTATCTCACTCTTCATATAAATAAAAAAAAAAAACAAGAGGATTTCTAATACTTTGGAATAAAAATGTCACCATTCCCCAAATTATCTATAATTATGAAGATAAAGAAGGACTTATAGCAACTGTAATAATAACATTTAATAACAGAATATGGACACTTGTTAATTATTATTGGTTTCCTGGTATAGGGATAGGAATAGTCAGGAAACATTTAGAATTAATTAACAAAGTCTACAAAGGTAACCTAATCTTAGGGGGGACTTTAACTATATTTTAGACACTTCTGAAACCATGAATAAAAAACATTTTGTCTTACTTCTATAAGTAAATCTCTAAGAAATTGGTGTGAAAACTTAAATTTAATTGACACAATAGATATAAGGATAACTCACTATTTTTCTCTCATAGAGACTATAGATTTGACACTCAAACCAGAATTGATAAACTTTATGTATCGCAAGACCTGAATATGAAAATAATTAATTTTTCCATAATCCCTTGCTCCTTTTTGGATCACAGTTCACTTATTTTAAAACTTGAAACTGACATTAAGAAGTTGACCTTCACAACAAGAATACAGGCATACATTACCAAATGAACACAATTTAAGCCATGGTTAGACTCTGAAATTCAAAATTTCCTAGATATCAACCAATCAGATGGTGTTTGTCTGACAACTGTATGGGATACACTGAAGGCTTACCTATATGGCAAAATACTTGTTTGTTTTAAAAACAAGACTAAAGAATGGGAATCAGAACCTCATAACATTCAAAAACAACTCATAAACATTAATAAAGACAATTCACAAGATCCAAATACAAAGAAAAAACAATTACAGTCTTAAATAATAAATACATTGAAATATTAACCTAGAAAACTAACTTGGCATTGGAAAAATTAAAAATTAATTTACACTCGATGTCTGCATAATCTAACAATGAGAGTTAAAAGACAAGCCTCTGATAATAATATCACAAAAATCATCCATGAAGGGAGAAATAATAAAGTAGTTTCAGACATTAGTGACATTTTTGAAGCTTTTAAATTTCACTATTATGATCACCAGTCCAATAATATTGTACATTCTGATCACATAGATCTAGATATAAGCTTATCTAAAATAAACAAAATCCCAGATTAATTAAAATCTGAGATCTTCAAACAAATTTATCTTAAGGAAATAGTTGAAAAAATTAAAGAAAGCAAAAATAACAAAGCCCCTGGAATAGATGGAATTATAATGGAACTATATAAGATGCTCCCATCCTCAGCCTTTTCAATTTTTCATAAAACTTTAATTGTAATAAAACCGAAAATATAATACCACCCTCATGGAAATATTCTTTAAGCACTCCCATCTTAAAAGAAAATAAAGATCTGAAACTGTGCAGCTCCTATAGACCAATTTCTCTACTAAATAATGACTATAAGATTTTTGTGTCCATCCTTGTTAATAGATTTAAAAAATCCTTAACATATATTATAAATAATGATCAATCAGGTTTTATTTACAATAGACACACCTATGATAATATTCCAAGAATATTGTCCCTCATAGACTTTTTAAATAGGGATCATTGAGAAGCCCTCCTAATTGCTCTTGATATTGAAAAAGCCTTTGACACACTGAAATAGGATTACCTCTTCAAATCTCTAGAAATCTTTGATTTTCCTTCTCATTTCATTACTTTGATTAAAAATCTATATAAAATAATCTTTCGTATGTAAATCTTAGCCCATTTACTTCAGAAGCCATTAAAATTTTCAAAGGCACTAAATAAGACTGTCCTATGTCACCCATTTTATTTGTTCTAGCAATAGAGTTATTTGATTTTGCAATGCGTCAAAATCCAAACATTAAAGGCAGTGAAATATATGATCACTTTAACTCCAAAATCATGCTCTTTGTGGATGATATACTCTTAACTCTGAGTACTTCACAGGATTCCCTCAAGGAATTAGATCTACAAACTAAAAAGTTTTTTGATAGCTCAGGTTTTTTGCTAGCTCGGGTTTACGTATAAGTGAAACAAAATCTAATTACATGCATATAAATAAAAAACAAAACTCTCTTATAACCCCAAACCATTTAATAGGAAAACAGGTTACTTCTATAAATTACTTAGGAATCACATTATGTGATAATATCAATAATACTTTGCCCACAAATTATACAAAAATTATATCTACTTTAAAACTACTTACAGATAAATAGAACAAATTATATCTAAAGTTTGAAGATAGATTGCAATTAATAAAGATGGTATTATTACCAAAAATAAACTACATAGCTTAAGCCATACCAATGTTGCCAAATAAAAAATTACTACAAGACATAAATAAAATCCTTTTAAATTTTTTCTGGTTTCCTAAATAAAATAGGATAGCCTACTCTCATCATATTAGACCCTGGGAATTGGGAGGAATTAACTTTCCAGACTTAGAGACATATATCAGGGCCTCTGTCTTCAAATTAGCTTTTAATTGGATAGACCCAAATTTTTCATCCGCTTAGAAATCTCTTCATATTTCTATTTTTTTAAATGAGAATAAACTAGCAAAAAACACCCTCCCAAATGATCAGATCAACACATTTTGGAAAATACTGTGTGTTAATCTACAATTTAATGTTCCGAATCCCACCAACTCAAACCTTATAAACTACATTTACAATGTATTTAGATCCTTCATAAACTCAAACCTAGACATTAAATTATGGTGGAAACTCTTAATTCTCTTTAAAATAACTAAAATGTTTCCCAACAAATTACATGAAAAGGTTTTAAACATCTGGAAGCTAAAAAATGTACTTGCTGGCAGCATTGTATTAGGAACTTATCAGTGCTAAACATACAACAAATAATAAACACCTTTGATATTCCAAATACAGATTGGCTTGTACTCCAAAGCATTTTATCTTATGCTCAAGAATTATGGAGAATAATCAACAATTCCTCCTTCAGAACTGAACCACAATTAATTTTCTTTATCCAAGAAATTATCTATAATAACCATAACTGGTCTAACTTAACATCAAAGTTATATAAAAATTTAATAATCTATAAAGTTAATCCAAAACAAAATTTTTGGAACTTTATCACTAAAGTCACGTAATTAATCTGTCATCTGAAAGTAAAATTAATTTATTGTACTCTGTCAAATTGACCTCCAATTTACAAGTTTGGAAGATTTTTTTTCCTGGAAGTTCCTCCATAGAGCCTTTTACACTCCCAATAGGATTCTAAAATTAATTATTCTAAACACTTGGTATGTTGGAGATGTTCACAAAATTGTATTGCTGACTGGATTTGCGTATTTTAAAATTAAAAAATTCTGGGAGGAGATTGGTCATTTCCTCCAAGCTATTCTTACAGATTCCTTTGTATTAACTAAATCTCTGATTTTCCTAAATGTTAATGAAACAAATGTTTTGAGCAAGAAGAATTTATATCTCTTATGGACCATACTAGCAATTGCTAGAAAATGTATTACAAGAAAATAGAAAACTTCTTCTGAACCCAATATTCAAGAATTTAAGACTTTACTGGAAGAAACAATATATTTGGAAATAAAGGTAAAAGAAGCAAGAATCTCCCCTAATAAATGGATCAACATCCCTTGGAAGAAAGTTCTTTCTCTTATTGAGACTCTAAAGATCTCCACAATCTCTTAGTACCAGAAGAAACTACACTTGATATTTTTGTAATTGTGTAACTAATTCTCTCTAAGTATCCCTTTTTTATATAGGCCATATGTACATATTGTATATAGTTTATTTGAATTATTCACAATATAGTGGTATTTACATTTATTGTCTTTTTGGAAATCAATAAAATTATTTGAAGAAAAAAATTAAAGGCAATTATTACCAATGAGACAATGGTATCTCAAAATGCTCAAAAGTGAAAGATTACGGTAAAATTATTGCATATCCAATTTCCTTTGCAATTTCATTGTTTGGCCCTGGCCCCTCCAATTACCCTAGGCAACCTTACTCCCCTTGCTGCGACATTCTGGCAGTGCCCCCCCCCTAGGCTAGACTCCACGTGGTCTCCTCACTGGAGTTCTAGTGCTCTAATACTCCTGCCTACCATGGTAGTTTACTGGCGTACAGTTATTTATTAATTCTGTACTACATGTTTTTATCATTACTAAATGTATAACTCCTCTTGCTGGCATTTGATGAATATGTTATATTACAGTTTTAGATCTTATTAGCTGAGGTATTTTTTTACTGGCGTTTTTGTGCACTAAGTCTGTAGTCTCTCAGTGTGTACGCTATAAATAGGTACTGCTCTCTGCTGATCTTGTAACCTACCATTGAATGCTTGAGTTTTCTGATTATTAAGCTGTGTATGCACTGATTATGTACTGCTCTCTGCTGATTTTGTAACCACACAATTAACAGTGTTGCATATCTGACCTTTTGAAGTATACAGGCCTGATACTGTTCTCCTAAATGGTTGTTGTTATTACTTAGTTAAATACTGTTCGTTTATTCCTGTGGGCCCTTTGCATGCTTGTAACAAACTGACTGTTATGCTATACATAGTATTGCCCCTGGATATATCACTGCACTACCCTCACTGCTGATGATTTAAAAGGGATTATGCTAAATGTAATGTGCTCTCAATGTTACTGAATAACTATTTCTCTCTCCTGTGCTTGTTCTCTCTCTTCTCTCTACCTATAGCTAACTCTACAGATTGTACACCAGGGTTCCTGTCCATACCTAACCTAAGAGGCCCTGTGGACATCTCAATATATCCAGTATCCTGAATAGGAGTCTACATCCTTAAAACAAAGACTGTCCTCCCAGATATTTTTGGAAAGTATGTCCTATTATTGTATTAATTAAATACTACTCACCAGGACATATTTCAACCCCAGCCAGGTAAACCAGCAGCCCCCCCCCCCTTTTAGATTTGGCCTGTTCTCCTCTCTCAGTCCCACCTCTGTTCTGCCTTTATCCTTACTTATACCTCCCTGTTTCCTGCTTTTCATACTTAGTAAACCTCCAGTGTATTTCGTCTGTTTTTCTTTCCTTTTCCTGGCCACTAGGTGGCGCTCTTGTCAATTCATCTCCTACATTCACAATCATTAGTAATTCCTACTGCTCTTCTTATTGCTCCAACCTGATTTTTATTTTGTTTTCTTTCTCAAACACATCTCATTTACCTTACCCAGTATTTTATTACTAACCCCCCACAAGTCTTCTCTACCTTTCTAACCCACCTTTACTTTTACACCTGTTCTCTACCTCTTGCCTGATTGTTTTCTGCAACTGGTCGTCTTGTTGTTCCCCGCTCCGTTCGCTACGCTCACTCCGCTCCTCTCCCTACCCCCAATTCCCACCCACCCCCAGGGGTCCTACCTTTATACTTCCCTAGACACACCCCCAATTAAACAGCAACCTATAACCTCTCTCCTACACATCCACCAATTAATTCCTCACTCCTTCAATCACACCCTCTCTTGAAACCACACCTTCTATTCCGTACCAACGTATAATCTCTAACCTCATACTCTATAAAACATGCCCTTAACCCTTAAATCTCTCTTTCCTCTTCTTCTCCTAAACATCCTACTTTACTACTACACCCTTACCTCCTATGAAAATCTCAAACTTTACCAAACTCCTACTTCAACCAAACATACTACAACTACACTTCCCCTACCCAAACAATCACATATTAATATACTAGCTACCTGTCCCTACCTCCCCCTCTCTACCATAAAGCCCACCACTACCAACTCACAACCTCCAAAGACTCATTCTAATACCAGTCAAATATACAAAACCCCTACAACCACCCCAAACTCTTTTACTTATATATGGAGATATCCACCCCAACCCTGGCCCCAATACCCTCCAAAATCAAAGCCCTCTAAAACAAACTACCAATTATTCTAACCCACCCTTTTCCTCTGACTCCCTCTCTATTGCTCATCTTAATATTCGTAGCATTAACAACAAAGTCACTCAACTCCATGCCTTAATTGATTTTTATGCCTTTGATATCCTCTGTCTCACAGAAACCTGGCTTAAACCTAGTACCAAAGACAATGAATTCACCCCCCCAGGCTATAGTACCTTAAGACAAGACCGTCCTAATAAAAAAGGTGGAGGAGTGGCCCTCCTGTTCAAATCCCAACTTCAGGTGGCTTTAATTAACTCCTTCCCCCCCACACCAGGAAATGCTGAAATTCTTTCCACTAAACTCCAAATTAACAAAACCAAAGCTATAAACATAATATGTTCCTACATCCCCCCAGGCAAGAACATCCACACCCTGGAAAATATCCTAAGCTGGATTTCTAGCACCTTCCCCCAGGAAACCATAATCCTAGGTGATTTTAATATCGACTGGAACTCCTGCATATCCCCAAACCCACCACACACCTTAACCTCTTTAACTTTCACCAAACCATTAACTCCCCTACTAGAATACATAAATCCACCCACAAACAAACGATCCTAGACTGGATACTGACCAACAACAATCCCCTCTCCTATAAAACAGGTATACTCCTGACAATATTAGTGACCACCTCCTTACCTTTATCACCAAACAAAATGCAACATTCCTAAACAAACTACTTATCGAACTAAATACAACAAAACAGCATTCAATCTCACATCCTTTCAAACTGAACTCAAAGAATATAACTGGTCAACTCTAAAATACCTCCCAATAGATGAAGCAGTAACGCATTTCAACAACACCTTCTTACAAATTCTAAACCAACATGCCCCATCCCGGTTAGTCAGAATCAGATCCAAAGCAGCTCCTTGGCTCTCTGTTATAACTAAACAAACTATGAGAGCGAGAAATAAATCATGGTCAAAATGGAGATCCACTAAAAGCCCTACTGACCATCAAACCTTCAAACATCTAAGAAACAAAACAAAGAAACTTGTCATCCTAGACAAAAAAAACTACAACTTTCAATACCAACAAAACCAAAACCAAAACCCAAAAAATTCTGGTCAGGAATTAATAAACTACTCCACCCAGGCAACACCAAAACACCTACCCCAGCTAGCTTAGCACAAAACAACCTAACATCATAGCCAACACCTTTAACAATTTCTTCTCTCAAACTGTAAACTCACTTGCAAGCACCATGACTCCACCCCCTCCTCCAAACTACCCCATCCCCAACAATACCTATACACTAAAACTTGAAACCGTCTCAACTACCTATATACAGAAACTACTTTCTAAACTAAAACCCTGCACCCCCTCGGCTGACAAACTTCCAGCTGAATACCTTCAATTAGCTGCAAAAGAAATAGCCTACCCAGTATCCATCTTAATAAACAGAACCATAACAGAATCCAAAATCCCATCCTGCTGGAAAATCTCCCACATTATTCCACTCCATAAAGGTGGAAACTCTAATGAACTATCCAATTTTAGACCTATTGCCCTTCTATCGCCTCTATCCAAAATAATGGAACGCTGTATTCACCATCAACTTCTAAACTATCTCTTAAATAACAACCTGCTTGTAGACTCTCAACATGGTTTTAGACCCTACCACAGCACTACTACTGCCCTTCTCTCCTTCTCTGACACCATAAATAAAAATCGAAATAGAAACCTATTCTCATCTGCACTATTTCTGGACCTCTCAAAAGCATTTGATATGGTCAACCATCAACTTCTCCTTGATACCTTAAAATCTCTATCACTGGATTCTCAAGCATTACAGTGGTTCAACTCGTATTTGACTAATAGAAAACAAGCTGTCCTCTTGGGACAGCCATCTATCCACTCAACTCCCTGTTACTATTGGTGTCCCACAAGGATCTATCCTAGGCCCCTACTTTTCTCCATTTTCATCAATAATTTGCCCAATTCCCTACCAACATCCACATGCATACAATATGCAGATGATTCCACTCTCATCTGCTCTGCCTCTACCCCAGCAGAACTCCACTCCACTACCCAAGTAGTCTTTACTGCAGCAGAAAATTGGTTTCAACACATCTGTCTCCTCCTTAATCCCAAAAACCAAACTACTACTCTTTACCCCTACCTCTAAATCCACCCCTATCTCTTTTCTATAACATCCTGTAATGGCACTATCATCAAACCTGACAACTGCACTAAACTCCTAGGCGTCACCATAGATAACCAGCTAAATTTTGACTGTCACATTGATTTAACTATCAAAACTGTCAATAAAAAGATTGGTGCCCTATACAGGCTAAAGCCCTATCTCACTTCAACCTCCCGAGTAGCCCTTGCCCAAACTCACCTTATCTCTACACTAACTTCCGCCTCCCCCTCCTTTGTCAACTTATCTAAAGGCAATCTTCAGAAACTGAATACTGCCTACCACAGTATAGCCAGATTTGCCACTGGCTCACCTTTCCAAACTCACCACTGTCTTAACTTAAAGAAACTCAACTGGCTTGAACTCCCGAACCTTATACTCCTACTACAACTAATCATCACTTTCAAAATTCTTCATTACCCCTCCAATATACCCATACTAAATAAACTCATCACACCTTATAAAAATCTCAAGACACTCAGATCAGCCAACAAGCTACTAGTTACTACCTTGAAATCTCATAACAAATCAGGTGATTCCCTATTTGCAAACACTATCGGTTCTTACTGGAATAAACTTCCCATTGAACTGACCTCCCTAACATCATGTCACCTTTTCAAAAAACAGATAAAAAAACACCTACTAATTCACTGGCTATGCCCCTGCTCCAATCCTGACTGAGCATAGTACTGTTCATTACTCTAAACAGTCTGCTACTTGCAATTCTTTCCACTCCCTTTCTTACCTAGACTAACATCCTCAGCCCCCTTCACTGGACCTTCACTCTTTTCTCCAATCTTATTGCCTACTTCACCGTATAGCCATCCTCTCTCTATTTACTTTCCAGCCATACCTAGACCATCTTTATCCTACTACCATAGCATTTCATCTCTATCCTGCTTCCTCACTCTCCTTTTCAACTTGACTTTCTTAACATTTAACTATGTTAAAATACTTTTACCCTACGTAACCATATTCTATCCGCAATTCTTTCCACTCCCTTTCTTACCTAGACTAACATCCTCAGCCCCCTTCACTGGACCTTCACTCTTTTCTCCAATCTTATTGCCTACTTCACCGTATAGCCATCCTCTCTCTATTTACTTTCCAGCCATACCTAGACCATCTTTATCCTACTACCATAGCATTTCATCTCTATCCTGCTTCCTCACTCTCCTTTTCAACTTGACTTTCTTAACATTTAACTATGTTAAAATACTTTTACCCTACGCAACCATATTCTATCCACAATTTCTATCTATCTTTTCTCCCCTTTTTCCCATAGCTTTACTACCTATCTACCTGTTTACCTTCTAACTTGCTTTTTTAACACTTGTAACCATCAGTTTCTTTCCCTCTGCTAACTACCGAATCTGTCTTCTAGCCTTCTGACCGATGATTAAATTATTTAGCTTTACTACAGATATCCTTAACTCAACTTTATATTTTTGTGCCTGAGCTTAACTCCTCAGCCACATAATGTGAACTCTGTTTGTTACCTACTTAAATTAGTCCAGGCAAACTGTATTTTGTCTTTGTACATTTTTTTTTGTTTTTTTTTAAAAAATTGATTTATTTAGTAAAGTATTCCTCATGTATTGTCTTAGTCTGATAGTGGAGCTTTTCTCCTCGGGCCTCTGCTGAAAATGGACATGTATCCAGCCAGACTAGCCCGGTTAACAAATGTAAAATAAATAAAATAAAATAAATAATAAATCATGCATGCTGTTGTATCCCTAGCATATTATACAATATTACACAAGACATTTTCACACATATATAATATTCTGGCTACATCCTTGTATTAATTAACATGTTGAGGTTGTACTCTTTATTTTCTCCTACTTAACTTTTGACATATTTCAAAAGCAAATTGAGAAATATGTCATAAAGTAAATAACATGCAAGAGATATTTATGTCATTCATTTAAATACTAACTTACACATTGTATTTTTGTTAATCAGGCAGGTCAACTGCAAGTACTCTTTCACAATAAAAGTCAGTGCCACAGGCAAACACTCTGAAGCATTGGCTCATGGAATATGTTTTGAATTGTTTCAGCTCCGCTACAAGGTCACAACTGCATAAACTGTTTCACCCTTAATGGCTGTTTTCCCAGTTCCCTGATTTTTTGTGACCATGGAGTTACTATGTATAAGTAAAGAGGAGAGGGGGTGAAGTTCCCCTCATGAGGGGTACAGAGGGGTTTACCCTCTGCAAAAGACAATGTTTTACTGGAATGTTCAGTAGATATGTATTTAGGGAACATTACTTGTTTAGTATCTCTGCAGGAAGTTAGCCTTCAATTTATCATGGTAGATCTGTTCAGAGAAGTACAAGATCACAACAGATGACTGCTGAGTTAAAAAACAAAATAATGAGCTGTAGCATAGTATGAAGAGTTAAGCAAACCAGGTGAAATTTAATCGGGAAACACATTGCAGTAAATGAATATTAAGGAAGTATAGTAATTTCTGCTTTGGGCAAAGGACAAGTGTTAGTGTCTCAAAAGAAAAGAAAATACAAAGATGATATAGAAGACTTTACAGTGGAAGTTGATTGAAGAAGGCTATTATGGGCACAATATCTTAGAAGAAATAAAAGACAGATTACTGAAGTAACAGCAGTGTGCAGCAGAAATAGATAGTGAGATATGAGATCTGGCAGAGTAGCACAGAATGAAGGTCATGAGCTGCTTACATTCCTCATGCTGTGGTCCTGAACTTAATGCTGGCAGTTGGCACAGAGAATTAAGGAGGTGCTAGCAAGCTGTTTCCTGTGCTCCAGTGTTCCAGGGTTTGATTACCTCAGCCTCCATTGCCTAATCATGCGACTCTAAGTAAGTCACTTAATCAGAGAGCACTTCCGGGTTGAGGCTGAAAAAGGTCCATAGAGATCATTACTCTTCTCCAACAAATACAGATAAAATAAATTAGGTCCATCTCAACTTGCAGCTTTGTTACTCTGAGAAAGAGTAATCTTATATTTTAAGAAAATAGTAAACTAAATGACAATAGACATTTTGTCACAAGAGAGGTATCACAATATCTTCCAAGATGGCTGCACATTGAGTAACAGCTTGATTCTGGCTCTCTGAGTGTGAAAACAGAAAATTAGTAGAGAAAGCCAGCGGACCTAGATGTCTGGGTAAATTGTAGTAACTGGCTAGTAGGTGCACTGTCTGGATGCCAGGAAAAAAAGGAATACAGAGTACATGAAGGAAAATCAGCTAAAAGAGGTGATGAAAAAATACTGACTGGAAAAAGTACTGCATCTGTTCAGCAAAAAGTAGTGCAAGCTCCACTCATGACTTCCAATAACCTAGAGGAAAGTATAAGGCAACAGCACACAGACTTAAATAAAATAAATGAAACACAGATGGAGTATATCAACTCAAATAACAAAAGGATGGTAAAATGGAATAAGCTTTAAACAGATATTCAGATAAGGTGATAAAACTGTAAAACTCAGGGGTCAAAATGAAGAAAAGGCTGGCTGAAACTGAGATGCACAAGAAAAAAATAATAGAATTAGAGAACAGAGCACATAAGGAAAACCTGATCTCGGAGTTGGTATATTTAAGTAGCGGGGGATGTGGTGGGTGCAGGGGGGCTTGCCTACACCCTTTACTTTTTCTTTTTTTTTTTATGTTCATTTTAAAGCATTCAAATTTCCAATTGTTCGATCACTAAAGGTCAACCTTTAGTGATTTGAGCAATTGGAAATTCGATGTTCCAATAGGAACTCTATTTTTATACCCCAAGCAGAATCCAGAGAAATTTTCCCTCAGGTATACAGCAAATGTTGGAGGTGTGATAGGGAGGAAAGAGGTAACTGGGAACATATTTTCTGGGAGTATAATGAGTTTGCAGACTTTAAAGGTTCTTCGCAGACTGCTCTATCTGGGTAAGCAAATTGGTGTCACTAAGGAATTTTTTTTTGAGCTATGATACAGAATCAGAATTGCCTAGACATTGTAGGGCCATGTTGAGTCTAATTATGGTGGCTGCCAAAAATGCAATTATTAGAAAATGGAAATCAAAGTCTAAACCAAGTGTACTAGAGTAGGGAATATTGCTATGGTTTATTTTCATTTATATGAATGTAAGATTGCATATGTCATGCATGATAATTTAATAAAGATGTTTCTTGTTTAATAAAACAAGTTGAAAAAAAGAGAGATGTCACAACCATGTGACTAACACACAATTGTGTAAGTTGTTCATAGCTGTTACAGGAAGGTGTCACATATTTAGGTGTATGTGAAGTATATAGTGTTATAGGCAACTTTGTCTTTAAGGGGGTGTTACTAATACTGGGATTGATGTGTCATGTGACCCTTCTTGCTTGGTCAGTTCAGTATATAATGATTAATGTTTTTTCACTTGGCAGCTTGACTATTATGTATGTTTTTCCTTATATATATACAATACATGGTATCAAAACTGAAGTTACTTTGGCATCAGTAACTATATTTTTATTTTGTTTTGATTTTTGATCTCTTTCAATTTGTTTTTTGCATTTTTGCAAATTCTTCAGGATGCCTTTAGTGTATGATATCCACATGCAAAAATCAGCTAGTCTTGTTTTCTCAGTCTTAAGAAATCATTTCCAATTCCATTTTTTCATATTCTCATATTTTTAATGGTAAGAGGTCTGTATTGTTAAAATGACTGCAATTCCAACACATATAGTGGCAAATCTCACAATTGCAAACACTAATTTGTTTTTCCATTTTCCACTAAGCCACCATTGGTGCAGCGGCAGTGTTGTTGCCTCACAGCAAGAGGTTCTACCATTCCATTCTCGGCTGGAGTGCGGGGAGTGCCTTCTGTGTGGAGTCTGCATGTCCTCCCCGCAGTTGGGTGGGTGTTTGAAAGGCATGCGTAAATGGGCGTGCCTTCAATGAAGGTTGAACATCGAGCTGGCACCTCGGCGTTTGTCAAAATCTACTGCCAATCATTAGAGGACTGGAGTTCCGCTGTGGCGACAACTAACCGGGAAAAGCCGAAAGACAACAACAACTAAGCCACCAGTCCTTTAGATGCACTTCCGCAGTTTTAGGCTTGAAATGTCTACATTACAACCTCCAGTGTCACTGAAGCTTTGTGGAAACTTGTTAGAAAACTGCAAACTATAGATTGAAGAATTTGAGCTGTATATCATTGTGACTGGACTTCACAAGCAAGCCAGAAAAAAAAAACATGGTGTGCAATTTTTTTTCATGTCAAAACTGAGGAAACAATGAAAACTTTTGACCTTGAGGTGGAAGAGAGAAACAAGGTTATATCTTGAAAGACACGTTTCAAACTTACTGCAAGTCAGAGAAGAATCTACTATATGTGAGGCATTTATTTTCATTATAAGTCAAGGGACTCATTCATTCATTCATTCATTCATTTTGTTAACCAGTAGACCCATTTTGGGCAGAGCCCATGGTTACAAATAACCAGTGAAGTAGCACTGTACATTTAAACATTAGAAAGTTTAGTGTGCCATACACTAAAAAAAATATTTTATAATATGTCAGTATATGTGTTAAAGCATGTAAAATAGACAATTATATTATATATTGGTGTGTTAGCTGACATGATATGTTACATAGATTGTGATTCCTGCTATTTACATTATATACATTATTTATGTTTTATAAATGCCCACTGAAGTAAAATTAGCTACAGATACGCTAGTGTGGACTGGCTGATGAATGCAGGCCTAGGTAAAGTTGTTCAAGTAAATGTACTTTGATAGAAGCAGTTTCAAACTGATCTGCTAGACAAGTGCTTGTAGAGTTTATTTTTAAATTCATTGAGAGAGGGATTTGAACAGATGTTAGGTGGAAGACAGTCCCATAGCTTATGATCTAGCATAGAGGAACTTGTTCAGAGGTTGCGAGTTAGGCAGTTAGAGAAGAATTGTAGCATTACTGGAGTAAGAGCATAGCAAGTGACTGGTTGTGGATATATTACATCAGGTTGATAACTGAGGGCAATAAGGGTCTTTTATGGTCTTATATAATAGAGTAAAGAGGAGTAGGTCCGCTGATTGTTGAACAAGGAGTTAATGGTCTGGATCTTGTGTGAAAAGTCCAATGAAGCTGACATGAATGAGAAGGGCGAATGAGTCTGCATATGCAATTTGATAACATCGACACTTTATTTTTATTTGATAAGTAGCCTAAAACAGGCTAGCTGTATTTGAGTTGGGAGAACAATATTCCTTTAACAGCTGTAGCCTTGATGTCTGGCATAAAAAATATGCACATACTATAACAGATGTCAGTTATGTTGCTGAATTTAGGTCTGAGATGTTCAATGTCAGGAGTCATGGATAAAGTGAGGTCAAATCCCATGCCAAGATATTTAAATGGTGTGACAGGTTCAATGATTGAGGTGTTGATGTGGAGAGGAGGGAAGAGCTGGGCTGTTTTCTCAATATTACTCTGTGGTACAATAGAACATATATTTTGTTTTGTTGGGATTTAAAACAAGATTTTGCTGAACAAAATATGAGGCAAAAGGCTAAGGGAATTCTGAAGTTCTTTTAGAACAAAGATATGATTTGTGTGGATTTAAAACTAAGTATGTCATCAGCATATATTACAATATCTAGTGTTTTAAGTTGATATGCAAGATTGTTATTCAAAAGTAAAAACAGCATAGGGCCAAAGATGGAGACTTGAGGTATTCCTGTGTATGGTTGTTATGGTTGTGGAGCAGGAGTTACTGAATTTTACTAGCAATATGAATCTATGAATCTATATATCTTCGGATGCTTATGTGACTACACAGAGACACAGAACATAAAACTGTTAGTTTAGGAGACCTGCAAGGTTCACTGTTAAGAGATAGAACTGTGCGTGTGCGTGTGTGTGTGTGTGTGTGTGTGTGTGTGTGTGTGTGTGTGTGTGTGTGTGTGTGTGCGTGTGTGTGCGTGTGTGTGTGTGTGTGTGTGTGTGTGTGTGTGTGTGTGTGTGTGTGTGTGTGTGTGTGTGTGATAAAAACATATTAAGTCAGAAAACTTATCAAGGGAAGCCAACCTGACATGATATAGCATTTGTAGAGTGAGAAAGCTTTCAAGCATACAGCTTAAACAAAGCTTATAGCTACATATATATATATATATATATATATATATATATATATATATATATATATATATATATATATATTAAAAAACTGACAGCCACATTATCCAAGACAGAATCAGGTAATAAATGGATGAATAGAAAGCATACCCAGTGTAAACAAACTCTAAACTGTGTCAAATTCATTCTGTAATTGATACTGTACAATTTGACAGAAAAAGAAGAGCAGCTGAGAAATATCATCATATACTGTGGCATGTCACAGCAATGAGGAAGATGCCAAGTCTTATGACTTTGAAAAGCAAGGCACACAGAGTGCTGAATCAAGAATTACCTCTGCTCTCATATTTGAGGACTTGGCGGAACAGAGTGCCACAGGACTGTATGTTCTACCTTCCAAACAGCTACTAAATCAAAACAAGACTTTCAGTATAACGAGTAAAGAATGATTTCTCATAGCAAATTTTTTTTGATAGTAAATAAGATGTTGAATTTAAACTAGACACAAGATGCTTTGGTCATATTGACTAATAATGTGACACTGATGTCATGTCAAAATAAGAAAAAATGGAGTTAATGTCACTAACAATGACAATTAAAGAATGTAATATTTTGTTTGAAGATAGTTTAAAGCATTGGGGTTAAAAGGCACTTTAAGATAAAAATAAAATAATAAAATTTAGTTTGTAGTCACAGCATTTTAAAAAAGTACATTTTCACTATATTTTTGGTTGTTTTTCTTGTAAGATGCTTGAATGGTAAAACAAATCAGCAGTGAAAAGAACAGACTGCATGCATACAGTAACAGTCACACAGTAGCAGTGAGACGTTTCAGACACCATGTAGTCATAACAATGATTTCCTGCATGACTATAATGATTTATTTGCAGGCATGGAAAGTCTGCAAGGAGAATATCACATACAACCTATGCCATCAATAGATAATCCCAGAAAAGTATCAGCAGAATTCAGGAGTATAACTGATCAGGAAATGAAGCAAATGGAACACTTATGTATCATTATGAATCAGTTAGTACTAACAGAATGGATAAATAGTATGGCTACTGTTGTGAAGCAAGAAAATCTTTATATTTGTATTAATCTTCAATATCTGAATAAAGTGATTCAAATAGAACATTACCCATTATTTACATGTGAAGTTATCTCAATAATGCTAAAATGCATTTTTCTTAGTATTAGATGCTGACCATGATACTGGTAAATACAACTATGTGCAGAAAGCAGCACTCTGTATACATGTAATAAAGTCTTGGGGTTAGACACAAGAAAGTATGGAAACAGGCTGATGTACTTACCTTACATCTATTCAGCAATCAATTGATTTGGTTCTAATTATCTGTTTACAACTTGTCAAATGTCATTGTTTTGGTAAATGATACCATACAGTTCAATACACAGTGAAATCATTGTTTGGGCAATACCACTTTGCACTTTTCTGGAGAGTTTCTCTTTCCCCACTCTTGTAAGATTGCTAGATTTATTATACATGTGAACTGGAGATGAGGGTGCAGAGGGACATGTCTCCTGCAAAAAAACATTTTAAGATCTGTGTTGGTGGATTGTATGCTTCTGTGTTCCTAATCAGTTTTGAACAAGTTTTTTTTTAAATAACTATGTGTTGTTCATTCACAGGGGAAATGACTGATACAGCTGATTAGCAGGTTATGACAGCAGAATGTCAAGTTAAATAAGAGCAAACATAAAGTAAGAGTAATAAGCATGAAATACTCTAACATTAGAGGGACTAAAGCCTGATAGAAAGAAAAGTATAACTATTCTACAAACACAAAAGCCAGAAGATAAGTAGACATTACAGGGGTACGTAGGAATGATGCAGTGTGATACAAAATTCATAATTAACATGGTTGAGTTTGATATGCCTCTGTGAAAACTGTTAGAGAAAGATGTAGCTGGGACTGCAGGTATGAAAAAGAAAAGAGTTTTGATATGCTCAAGAAATTGCCTGCAAATGCACCAGCATTAAAATGCTGTGATGTAAGTAAGCTAGTTGTGTTATAAGGAGACCAGGCAGAATTGAATACGAACATGTTATCATACAAGAGAGTATACCAACTGTCTGGATGTCAAAAGCAATTACAAATGTGAAAAATAGATATTCTTAATAATAAAGGAAATGTTAGCACTAGTGTATGGTTGTGTGAAATTCCATAAATGTGTTCATAGCAAAAAAATAAAACAAACCACAAACCCTTGCAAAGCATATTCAGAAACTCTTTTTGCAAGGCACCTCTGAGATTGCAGAGAATGTTATTTGATTTACAGGATATGAACTGGCAAGAAACTTTAAACTGCATATTTACTAGAGAAGCAGGGGGACCTGATAGAAAAAACAGAGAGTCTTTGAGTAATACCCCAGTTACTAATGAAAAGAAAAAAAATGACAGAGATGTACTGATCTTTACTTAAAAATATAATTATAGTTGCTGGAATTAGTTACAATAAAAGGCTGAGATAAACAAAAAATATCAGTAATGAAATAAATTCAGTCCTATGCTTCTTTCAAGGAAGAAGCAAACATTATCCAGGGCTTTATGTTCAAAACTTCAAAATAATAGTATACCATCAACTGAGAAGGCAAATGCTTGAGAATATACCTGGATCTCATCTAGGTATAGTACTAGCGTACAAGGACAGAACAATACATTTAATGCAGTGACTAGAAATGTCAAACCATAACTAATGAGTACTGCAGAGCTATGCCATGTGTAGTGCACATCACAATGAGAATCCAGAGAAAGGGATACCAACATTACCAGCACCAGGTCAGGCATATAGCCAAAGTAGCATTGACCTTTTTAATTTCTAGGAAGCCATGTATCTCATACATATAAATTATTATTCCACATTTCTTGAAATAATCAACTTGACATACACAAGTGCAAGAGTATTAAGAACATTAAAATATATATTCTGGAAAAACAGGACACATTAAGTTGTTCTATTTGAAAATGGTCCAATATACAAAAGTCTGGTATTAAAAATTAGTGCATGTTGTGGTAGGGTAATTAGATTAGAATATAGACAAGAGGAGTGAACTATACAAGCATGGAAGAATCTCATTAAAATGAGTGTAGCAAACAACATGAGGATTGCCACCTTACAGTTTGGAATACAGAAATACTCCATTGCAGGGATTTGATCTCTCACCCATTCTGCTAAGAAAAACGGAGATTAGAAAAGAATAATCAGATTCTATGAAGCACTTTGTTGCTTAAAGAAGGCAGAAAACCATACCTTCAACTATGTTACTAATGCCTGAAAACAGTATAAAGTCAAGGAGATGCTGCAAAGAAATAATCAGAAACAAAATATGGTGGAAATTGCAGGAGACTGCCAGATCTGTAAAGTGGAGATATAGTAAGAATGCAAAAGCCATTAAAATGTTTATAGCCTATAGCTAAAGTACATTGGTAAAGCAGTTTAACCAAGAACCTATGTTATCCATGGGGAATATAGAAAGGTGTCTAGAAGGAATCACAGACAATTAGGACAAGTGCACTGATGTCTAGGAAAGAAAGAGCGACTAGAAGTGGCACATTCAGCTGTCACAAGAAGACAGAGACTAGGTAAACTGTGATAGGCAAATATTGCAAGAAAGGCTCCTCCAGTTGTATGTCCAAATATAAGTTGTTCTGCATCAAAAACTGTCCCAAAAGGAAGCTTGTATACCAGGAATGAATGGTCATATCACACGCTTTGGATATTTGGGGCTACTAGAGAATCTTGACCGATACGTGAATAATTTCAGAATAACAGATATATGAAGAACTGAAAACTTGCATTTATTAAAATGCCTTTTAAATTTGTTAATTTATTTGATGTATTTAGTTTAGAACAGTAAGGAAATTGAATGGAATTAGATGGGAGGATTAAAACTGGCTAGTAGTGATACAGTGGTATGTAGTAATTAGAAGGTCATTTTAGAAACAAGGAGGTCAGAAGCAGGGTGCATCAGGGATTGGTGATGAGATAGCTCCTTTGTTAAAATTTTTACATCAGATGTAAGAGAAGAGTTGGGTTGCTGGCTGAATCTGCTCATAAATAACATTGAAGCTGATGATAAAGGAAGAGGAGTGGAAAGTGCAAAGAGTTGCACAACTGTATATACCAATGACATTTGGGATTTAGTAATATCAAGTTTAAAATGGTGCATTCTGAATGCAATCATTCATGAAGGGACTGGTGAAGGAAAAGAATTGGAAATATTTGAAGATGTATAGTTCTGGGAGAAACTGCTAATAAAAACAAATTGGAACCGATGATGATAGTCATAGTGAAACCTCCAGAAAGCAGTGTGAAGGCAATAAAAGTATATAGGATGTTATGATACATGGGGGGGGGGGGGGGGGGCAAGAGAAAAAGAAGTGATAAAACTACTGCATAGAGTGCTACTGAGGCCACATCTGAATTCTACATGCAATTATGGGTTATTATAGGACAAATGAAAAAATAAGATGGTAGAATGCATTATGAGAAGTGTCTGTGTGGAGTCTGCTATTCAATTGTCATCCCTTCTTTCAAAATATGCTGGTTAATTGCCTATTGTAAACTGCCCGTGCATATTGCCCTTACCCTTGCCATTTTATTTCAGGTCATGGCTGAAAAGCATCTATGAAGTACCAGTTCATTTCCTCCGGTAAACAAAAAGAAAGGCAAGAAAAATAATAGAAGTACATTAGGAAAGATACATGAAGAGACGGGAGGAACTGGGGAAGAGAAATGGCAAGGGGTTATGATTTGCATCTACAGACTGATTAGAAGTATTAAAGGGAAATTAGTTAAGCGAAAGGATTTTAAGAGGACAGGAGCAATCAGATTTGAGGAAGCACTTATTTGCCTACAGAACAGAAGGGCCTTCGAAATGTTTGCTGAAAAGAACAGAACAGAATGGGTGTAAGTTTTCAATAGATCAATGGGATACAATAAGAAACAGGTGAGGAGTGGTAGCTATTTAGTACTATTGTCAAAACCGATAGCTGTTATAGACTCAAGTGTCCTGCTGTCAACCATCTGTTCATATTCATTTATGGATAGTGATACAAAATTAATTGAAGTCAAGCAAGAAACCTGGAGAAACAGTATTGCAGGATGGGATATACCAGGATGAATGGGAAAAGGCATTTCTTATGGGAAACATAAATGTTACCTCCTATTTACAGGTAGATGCTGACACGCTATCTGTTGTATTGTGCGTAGCTCTGGCGAGCTCCCCACACAGTCATAGTCAGGATGGAGTCGAGCACAACAGCAACATGGTGCAGGATAAATAAAGAAGCCACAAGTGGACAGATTATTTGTGTGTGACGTGTACACTATTGGAGAAAACATGGAAGAAGTCATGGCATGCTAGGAACAATAAACAGTTAAGAGGAACAACCAATACCATGAGTCTGGGAAAATACCAGGAATTCATTTCAGAAGTGTTTAACAGATTCATGAAAAGGTTCTGGCACTACAAAAGTAAGGAAACTTAGCAAGGCCTGAAATAAAAAAAATAACTGTTGTGCTAATAAGCAGGCTTTTGTTTGGCAAGGCCATGTACAACATGTAGTACTTGAAATAGAAATAAGGCAATTTATTGAGGACTGAAGAGTTTGATGAGGTCAGAAACAGGCTTTTAGTTAATAAGGACCTATAAAACCAAGGAATGCCTGAGACAGAAATAAGGTAATTGTTAAGGTGAGAAGTAACATCTTGGTTAACAGGGACCCACATCATATACCGACACAGGAAAATGTGAAGAGCATTTAGGATAAACTGGTTATTCACTGCCATCACTGCACTTCTGTATGAGCTCAGATTAAGGGATACTAAGAAGGTGCTTAAAAGGTGATAAAAGATATTTAACTGTTTGCAGTAACAAATTAGGTCACCCTTAAAGTTTAAAATAGAAAATAAAAAAATTGTATTAATATGCACTTCTGTCATGATGTTTTTCAGCACAACACCTGTTGTAGATACTGTCAAAGGTAAGTCTGAGCACTTTTCAGCTTATTATAAAATCATAGGATAGTTTACAATAGATATTTTTAAGTTTTTTTTTTTCAGATGGTTATTTTGTAATGAAGCAGATATAAAGGAGCATACTTCTTTATAAACGTACATGCCTAGAAAATGTTAATGATTATTTACCCATGAAATAAAAATAATTAACAAATACAATTAATACAGCACCCAGACAGCATGACATGGACCTTGGCATCTCATCATGTATTTTTTTTTTTTTTAATTTGCTTAGTTGTTAACTAGATAAGTGGAGTGATCCTGACAGACCCATTTCATCCCCCCAAAAATTTGGGGGGTCAAAGATCATTACAGAACTACAATTAATGCAACAGGATATAATAAAACCATTAAGCATCATATCTGTTCACTTGTTTCACCTGTGTTGTATAGAGGGAGGCAAAACACATTATATATAAATCATTTTATTTTTTTTTTTTCATTCTAAAACCATGCTAGTTCCTGGACCAAATCCTGCTATATACCCAGTAATGCAAATTATAAAATTCTGCATTGATTGTTTTGAAGCTGCACTATAGTTACAAAACAGAATAAAATTTATAGACTACTAGAGGATAACTTTCACCAGTCCAGCCTTCAGTATTCTGGTTTTATCAAACTAGTTAAAGACAGTAGGATGGGAAAAGATAAACATTTTATTAGGATCCTTAGCTCTCATAGTTTTCCACTGTGCTTTCCATTTTTATTTCAGTTTAAAGAGCCTCCTTTACATCTGTTCAAAATGGCCTATTGTCAATTGTTTTGGATGAAGCTATGCAATATCATCTTAAGACTACAGCTCTGAATCGGCAAAAGATGTAGCTGAGACAAGTGACTAGGGAATGTGTACAAAGAAGTGGCATGAGGTGTAGCTTTTTTGATTATAGTTGTAATATCTGAAAGTCTGGAGAAGCTGAGGGGATCCTTTCTACATACTAACTACTGCAGAAAGTGACAATAGTTCTTAAGTTGTTCTCGAGATGAAGTAAGCATGAGGTAAAGCTGATGGCTTGCGATCATTTGCTCTATGAAAAAACACTGCTAGGAACCACCACGATAAAATAAAAAGTCCAATTTATTTTGAGAACAAACAAGCGCTTTCACGCATACAAATGCGCTTCATCAGGTTATTAGATCATTTGCTCTATACATAGGTTCAGAGGTTCATAGGTAGATACTAGGCTATCGGCCCAAGGGCCTAAGTAACCCTAGCCAACAAGGTTCCCTGGCTTACGCCACCCAAGAAAGTTAATTTCCTGTGCCCCTGTCAAATAGAGCCATAGAAGTGATCCCAGGGATGTATTTCCTATTTCCCATCCACTCATCAAGATTTTTCTTGAAGAGTGCTAATGAGGAACTTTGCTTGACATAGATGGGTAGCTTGTTCCAGAGTATAGGAAGTCTCTGGGACAGGAATCTATCCATCCAGCATGTCCTGTTTAGTGTGGTGACAAGGTTTAGGTCCCTAGAGCATGTAGCTCGGAGGGATTGGGATTTCTTTAGGTGTAGCATGTCCAACAGCTCTGGGTTTAACATAGCTTTATATGTTAGGCAGAGATCTCCTCGGAGTAGGAGATACACTATAGAGTAAAGCTAGAGTTTTTTGAGATGGTCAGTGTAGGGCATCTGATTGAGGCCAGTAATCCTCTTTGTGAGGTACTTCTGTGGCCTTTCCAGCTGCTGCAGATGTCTTGTGAGGTACATTCCAAAAGGGACATTGTACTCTATAATGGGTCTAATGTGTGCCGAGTAGAAGGGAACAATGATCTCTTTTTTCCTGGATGAGAACCCTTTTGTGATGAGGTGTGCCACATAGAAGGATTTCCTGACTACTGTGGCAATGTGATTATCAAAGGAGAGACTACTGTCCACCTGTGTCACAAGGTCTCTTATCACACATTCAACATTAAATAGTTCATGACTGAAGAGTTTTTACCAAAGGGGATGACAATGCACTTATTGGCACTGAGCTTGAGGCCATGCGTCTGACACTAGGCATCTGTCTCAGTGAGGCCCTTCTGTAGGATGTCCACATCATTTGGGGACTCAACTATGGCTCCTAGTTTGCAGTCATCTACAACCTTTATTAGCCAGAGGCCTTCTGTGTTAACCTGTACTTCAGAGAAGTAGATACCAAACAGGAGAGGTCCCAGGACCGAACCCTGCGGTATTCCACTTGTCACTGGTTTGAAGTCAGATTTGGAGTCTGCAACTTTTACAGTGTGGGTTCTGTGAGTGAGCCAGTTGGCAACCCATCTTGTGATGTATGGATTTACACTTAGTTTAGTGAGTTTAGCTATAATTCCAGAATGGGGGATGGCATCAAAAGCCTTGGCGAGGTCAAGATAGGCTGTGTGAACCACCTTACCCTCATCTACAGCTTTGGTGACTGCCTCAAAGAAGTCGATCAGGTTCAGAAGGCATGATCTGCATTTCATAAACCCGAACTTGGTGGAGTCCAGAGTTTGGAGGTTACAAATGTCTTTGTTTATGAGTTCCATGATGATACATTCCATGGCCTTGCAGACCAGGCTCATCAGGCTAATAAGGCGATAGTTCCCAGGATCAGTGGTGGCTCCCCCTTTGTGGAGTGGGATAACTGTTGCTGTGCGGCATTCAGTGGGCACAAAGCCTGACATGAGACTATGAATGACCATCAAATGTTAAATAAAGTTTCAGTATCATATATATATATATATATATATATATATATATATATATATATATATATATATATATGGATCTACTTTATATAATTGTAAAACTACTTACTCGAAATTCAGAACATTGAGACCACTTTCTCAAAACGGAACATCACAATTTCACTCCAGAAAAATAACCACTGGGCCACCATATTGAACTTTGCTCTGTTCTCTACTACAGTGCAATCTCAGAGTTGGTATATTTAGTTAGGGGTGTGTGGGAGTGCACCCCCCCCCTCATGGGTGAGTTTAATTTGCTTCACTTTTCTGTGTTGGTGGACAAGTGATTAGTTTCCCAGAATGAAATTGCGATGTTCTAGGTGTTCAATAATATTCCATTTTGAGAAAGTGGTCTCAACGTTCTGAATTTTAGAAGTTCAAACCAATTATGTTAACAGCATCAGCATACACTGTAGGAGTTAGGTTTAGGGGGAAATCTGATTTCTGGAGCTGCCAAAACCTTACAAGAGCACTACATTTGCTCTAGAGTGTTTCAGAAAAGGGTTTACTTATCAGAATGACACATTCAAAGAATGAAAATACTGAAAAGGAGTGACGTAGTAAATATTAACACATAAACTCAGAACACTGTAATAACTTCAGTTTATAAAACTGTAACCATATTACCCTTGTGGTTATATGCAAAGTAAAGAACTGCGCTCTTCCATTCCATTTGGTTCAGTACTTTAAGTCAAACAAAATTCAGTGTCACTGTAGGGTTCCATTGTTAATTATCTGGCAAGAACCACATACAGGCCTGGCTCTAGCACCTTTATTTCTGAAACACATCACATGTTCCATTTGCATGGCAAGATAGCATACATCGGAGTATACTAACAAACTTTGCAATCTTTTCTATTCTACACTGCTTGCACCGATCTGGATAAGCTGCTCTGTTTATCAGGTATAACTTCCAAGACTTTATTTTTCATCTTTTTACAGATAATCAGGAGGAAAGGACTGGTCACGTTTGTGATTTATTTTTTTTTACCACTAGTAACAAGAACTTAAATCAGAACAGCAAATGCAGTGACTAGATGGTCCAATATTATTATACATAGTGAGACCTATACCAAGTATGATTAGCTAGTGTCATCACTGTGAGCTAAACAGTAACATACTAGCCATGACCCATCTTTATCATTACTAGTGAGACCTATACCATCTGTGATTAACAAGTAACATCTCTGCCAGCTAAGCAGTACCATACTAGCCACAGTCCAGCATTATCATTACTAGTCAGTCCTATACCAACTATGATTAACCAGTGTCATTGCTGAGAGCTAAACTGTGCCATACTAGCCATGCTAAGGTACAAAAATCAGCCTGAACAAGCTACTGTAGCCTTACCCACATTACCTACCAACCTCGCATCAGCTGTAGCTTAAAATCTTAGTGTCAGCCATTGTTTACTAATCTTCTGCTGCCGTATTAACGGCAAACATAGTTTGCTGTCTTATTCTCAACAATTCCTAACCACTCCATTCTCCATAATAGGCATTCAGCTCAATTTCAGATTTAGTAAGGCAATGCTTATCTTTAGCTGTTAACTATAACACAGCCAGCACAACCACTATGTTCAGTTATGGCTAGCCAGCACAGCCCTAACCATGAAAAAAACAGCAGAGAACTAATCAACCAATGTTTACCAGCACACTTCAGCATGCTATCCTTAGTACTTAATTAACTCAAATTTTTTATGGTTGCCAGATATAAATCTATCATAGATAGCTAATTGTGCTAACCATAATTAGGCATCAAAGCAATAGCAGTAACCAAATTAACTAATATTAAGTGAAAGCAATTTAATGAAATGTCAGTCATATTTAGTCAGTCCATGAAGATACAAGGTTAGTAATAACCATGATAAACATAGCAGTACATCCCCACATAAATCATGACAAGTCAACACTGCATCAGCAATGTCTAACTATCCCAGCAGTGTCTAACCTACTTATGGTTAACCATCAGTGTCAAGTAAAGTACCAGCCATCATGGCTAGACAGCATTACCCTGAGTAACATCTATCCAGCAAAGTGTCAGTTGTGGTTCACTAACACAATGTTAAAAATAGGCAAACTAATACTAACTATGGCTCTACATTCCTATGACAGCCACTTCAGGGGAAGATGGCATCACTCATTGCTAACCATTAAAGTGTCAGCTGTGGCTAGACAGCAACATTTCAGACATAATAAAGTTCACATTAAAGCATAATTAGATAGACTGCCCTCAGCTATGGGTTGTCACTCCAGTGTTAACAGTGTTTTTTTTAAATCCTACTAGGTAGCATCAGCCACAGAATTTCAATAACCTGCAAACAGCCTAACCATTCTCTAAACAGTACAAACCTGTGCTTATTTCAGTGTTTGCAGACTAAAAATAATGTAAACATAATTTATGTTGTTATGTTTTATAAATACATAATTTATATATGTTCATAAAATGTATAACTTGAAGGTAATATGCTTACAGGAAACCATTAACATCTGCTTTGTTTTCTTTATAAAAACTAATCAGAAGTAATTCCCCAGAGGCCGGTATCACTGATTTCTCACAAAATGAATGCATTACATTTTATGGCTTCTGTAGCCCCATTTTATGGCTAGATAAAAGCAGCAACATGCTGAGTTGTTTAACTTAAAGAGGAAGTTAGAAAGAAAATATCATATTCCTAGTGAGTGACTTTGACATTGTATTACATACCATGCAAAAGTCAGCAAGACTTATTACTTGTAATAGTTCTTTTCATAAATATATATTTGCCTTTTGATTGTGACAATATACAACATACTTTATTTTTTTATAAAAGGACACTTCTGACAGTTTATCATATTATGCTATATTTTAGAATTTATGCATGCATTTAGTAGTTAATTCTGTGTAGGTCATTCTTATTTTTTTATTTATCTGTCATTTTTCATTTACATTGTTAAATGTTCATAAAAAGAAGTATAATAAAATTAGAAATTGGTTTAGTATGTAAATGCACAATAATGTTTTTTTGATTTTACAATCAAACCAGGGTAAACACATTAGTGTTCTACCCACACTACAATTTCTGCAGAGTTGCTTATAGATTTCTTGACCCTTTCCTGAAATTTCATTTTTGGCAGAACAATTACATTCTGAATAAAGACTTTCAGTCTAATATTTTTCCATTAAAACATTAGTGCTCTTGTATGTTTACAGATTTCTGATATGCTGACAGATAAGTGGGTCCCTGACAGTAACGATGCTTCTCATAAAGCAACACTGATGTTCCACTTTGTGTTTGTAAAAAAAGGCAAAGTGAGATTAATGCACTACTTAGCTCTCCTTCTAAACTTACTGCCACTTCCATTTTGAAACACCTTTGTCAGTCATATAAAATTTCATCCTATAATTTTGCACTTAGTTTCTCATCTCAGACATGAATATTTCTTTTCTAACTTTCTACCCACTCTGTTGCTATTGTTGTTGCTTTTTCTGCCCTACTTCTTCAGATTTGTTACAGTATTTCTCTCCTCGGTATGGTTGAAGTCACATCAGCTTACTACTTACTGTTCACTAAAATTAACTTTTTCAACAGTGACAAACCATCCTTATCTATTGGTTTAGAGTCAGTGTTCTAACGCAAAGTGTCAAATAATATGAGACAATAGCGGCACCACAGAGAAATAAAGCCATAACGGATACCTTGACTGGCATGGAGGGCTCAGCAGGGGAAAATTGGGTGAGCAGCTGATGTGATCTAAGTCTGGTGCCAAAACCTTAGACACTCAGCAGAGGCCGGGTGCAATGGAAAGTGTGGGAATAGATCAGGTGCACATGCCCACCAAGCAGCATTCACTGTGTATTGCAGACTATGAGCATGTGCAAAAGTATACAACATATCTCCTTGTCTTTGGTAGATCTTACATAAACAAGCTTCACTGTTAAACACAAAGACTAATTTGCAACTGCTGTAATAAACATCTGTGGTGCAATAAGATAATCAGTCTTACAGAGGTTCACTCCTAAAACCATAATTCTGACCACTGTCTGCTCAAAACATCATTCACATCAGTGCATGTTACACAATTTATCCTCCAGCTCTGATTTCTCAGTCCATCACTGCTAACAGTCATGCATGTAATCATGCATGCACAAGGTATACAACTACTTTACAGGCTTGTACTCAATATCCTGATTCCCCCTGTCCAAATTAATGCAACATAAACAATCACATTCTCATCTACACCAAATTGGCAACATTTGTATATACAGTTAAACTATGTAAAATGGGTATCATTGCGGTTATTAAAAATTGATTCAACAAAGAGTAGATGGCGCATTGGCCCTCTACTACCACTACTAAACAAAAAGCTGTCTACTAATATGTCAGATATCATGTAGCATGACAACCAGTTGTAGTTTTTTTTTTTTTCCGGAAGTGAAACAATAAAAAACAATTTTTGCAAGAGTACAAGCCTCTTTGTACACCCCATGGGTAACTTTGCCTCCACTAAGTTACCTATTACTCATCAAAAATTCCCATTGTCAAAAAGAAAAAAGCAGTACAGCTTATTGAAAATCAGTTTATCAAACATACCAGCTTTTTTTCTGTGCGGTATTGCTGCACTATGGAGATTAGGGAATTTGCCCTTTCCCCACTGTAATGAGATCTCAGAATTGGTATATATAATTAGCAGAGTATGTGGGGTGCACAAACACACACATACACACACACACACAGACACACACACGCACTCACAAACTAATTATATGGTGGAACCTGTCATTTGATTCACAGTAGATTGTGTAAATGCTGATCCTGCAAAGGAATTTTACCAAAAGCACTTTCAGTGATTGTGGAGTTTCCTCTTTTCTCCATGTTGTGTGACCTTAGAGTAGCTATATTTAAGTTCTAGGGGGTGGGGAATATACCAATGTACCACACATAGTGGGTGCGTGGGGGGAGGGGAGCTTGTGCCACTACAAAAAAAAAAAAAGTCTACTCCAAGGCTCTGAAAGCGTTTTTGGTGAGAGTCCTTCAGTGGATTGGCACTCAAGTAATATGCTGCTTATTTGTCAACATGAATCCCTCCATGGTTGCACAACTGCAGATACAAGTGAAAACTTCAACAAACGTGTGTCATTGCTGGTGCTGTAACGGAAACAGCTTCTGTTTGAAACCATGATCATCAATGTGTGACTCATGCAGTTATTTTAAACAAATTGCATCCTCATCCACTTTACACTCACCATAGTCTGCATACTATAACATAAATCACCCCTTTTTATTAGCATGAAAAAAATCAAATCTCTTTATATCTTTCAACCTTAACTGTTAATTGCAGAGTAATGCAGCAACAGAAATTGTCTAGTTAATTGCATAAAGAAAATAAGGTATTTAACATGTTAGTTAAAAATAAGCAACTGACTAAATAAATGTTGTTGATGTTCTGACTATAAAAGTCAACCACTGCTTCAGACTATTGGCAAATATAGTCAGCTTTATAGTTTTGAGGAACTCATAACAGAATTAACAGAGCCAAGAGCCCACAGTACAATAACAGAGCCATGACAGTGAAAGCAGAATAAATAAAATCAGTACAGCCTTGGCTGTATTAAACAGTCAGCCTCCTCCCCTGAAGATTAACAACACATGAGTCAGTAGGTCTGAGTGTTAGTAGGATTAATTGAAATGGGAGACCAATCCAAAATAAGTAAATATGTTGCTAATCTAAGACCATAAATACTGCTGCTATACAATTCATCCTTAAGAATAAAGTTAACAAGTATTTTGTAATTTCATATTCAATCATAATAATAGTTCGCTGAAGACTCTTTAATTGCCAGTCTTGGACTGTAAGTCTGTTTATACTATAAAAATCCATGACTATGTAACTAAGTAGTTAAGTAAGGGACTACATAAGTGACTGAGTAACTAAGTAAACAGCTAAGTGACTGAGAGCAAGGGAAAAAATAAGTAATTGTGACTACATAATGGCCAGTCCTGGACTGTAACTGAATAAGCAAATAAGTATCTAAGATACTTCACAATTATGCAAGTGACTTCATAAGTGACTAAAGGATTAAGTTACTAGATGCCCAAGTGACAAAACAAGTGACTAAGTGATTACACAAGTGACTAACCCATTAAGTGATTATGTCAGTGACTAATCAGTTCAGTAAATGGATGTCAGCAACCCATGCCTAAGTGACCAAGTTAGTGACTAAATGACTTTAGTAGATGGCTAAGGCAGCAATTCGTACCCAAGTGACTAAGCCAGTATATCAGTAAGTGAATGTTAGTGACTAGGTTCAGTGATGTGAAATACAAATGCAAACTGTAAAATTGAAAAACATACACTGAAGCTGCTTCCAAGAACATTTAATTCCCACTAGCAATTTACAATTAAATCTGTAGCTTGATAACCCTTTCTCAAAAAGAGAACTGCATGACTTTCACAATGGAAAAATGTCTTCCTATTGAGCAAAGAACCACAATTGCTACTAGGTTCACTGCTCTTTAAACTGCTTAACCAGAATTCCTTCTGCTCCCAAACTGATTCCTAGTTACATATTTGCTTACTTGTATATCTCTTTTCATGTGGTTATTTCAGCCTTGGTCTTGGATGAAAACAGTCTACTGACCAGCCCATCTAACTGACTATTAAATAAAAAATAAACATGGAAATAAATAAATATCATCTTTGAGACATTCATCTCCTATGTTTCCCTATTTCTGTCTCTCTCTGTCTCTCTCTTGTTCTTCTGTCCCACCCTCATCTTTTTCTGTCTTTATACTATTTAGGCATATACTGCGGTGGTGGTGCTGCGGTAGCATTGTCGCCTCACAGTTAGACGTTGCACGTTCGATTCTCAGTTAAGAGCGTCTTCTGTGTGTCAACATGCGTGAATGGGCATTCCTTCGCTGAAGGTTGTGTGTTAGGCCCGGCAAGCCAGCACGTAAAAATCTACTGCCAATCATTAGCGGACCGGAGTTCCGCTGCGGCGACCCCTAACCGGGAAAAGCCGAAAGACAGAAGAAGAATACTATTAAGGCATATATTTGAGCAAAGGAAATTAACCTAATTTTCTATCATTTTAACATCTCTATTCATTTGCTGTAAGTATGTATTATTTTCTGTTTTATACTACACAAAACCATGAAAGTTGATTACAGGATTCATGCATTTATTAAAGGCCTAAGTCCTATCTAAAATGGATGTCTACATGTCCTTAGAGGTCCTTATGAAAAGGGATATGAAACAGCATGTCCAGTGTCACCTATGCTATTTTTATTTTCCTTTTGAGTCTCCTGCATTCATAGTAAGAAGATACTGGGGTCATGAAGCATAATGGCATGTCCTAACATCTGTCAATTTGAATCCAGAAAATGTCCTTCTGACTACTCCCAGTTCCTGGGCACATTTAAACAAAATATTGGAACCACTAAGAATTTGAGAAGGTAGAAAATTATAAAACAAAAATCGATAAAACAAAGGTTATGTGTATGAACTTTACAGCAAGTCTTAAATGAATATCACAGCAACTTAGGACAGAGACACTATAAAATACTCAGGTGGCATTCCTATTTCTGGATAAAAAAAAAAAAAGATGCTGACTTTCATGGGGAGGGGCAGATGTACAATAGATAGATGTATTGATCACCAGACTAGGTAATAGTATACCCAGGATCAAAAGGTAGAAATTCTGAAGCCAGTGCCAGTCATGAATACTTTATTCCCAATTTTGGCATCCTTAAAGCATTGTTCCCTGACACTAATCCAGAAATTAATAAAAATTGGCAAGGTTCTTAGTTCCACTAGCCCCCTCAGGTAAAAATAATGGTTAAGAGTAAGTGGGGGAGGAATCTAGTTACAGAACCAGTGCTTATCTTTTGGTGTCAGATATAGTTGTCATGGTACAATGAATAAAGCTTGATTTTTCAGTTTTCCTTTGGACGATTTTGTGGCAGGGACAATAAGATTTTGGCAGCAGAGAACTGAAGTATGATCACATTTGCCTCTTCCCATGGGGCCATTTAATTAGCAGAGGGAATCCTCAGCAAGAATCCATAGAAATTTCACTTGTGCTATCACAAATTTTACACACCATACAACCATGTTCAATAGTGCAATGAACGAAGACTAGTCAAGCACATGAATGATAGTCAATGCTTCACCGGCTACTCAAAGTACCTTTAGCTAGGCCACTGGAAAACCTTGCAACTAATACAGTGTTTGTAGAGTGACAGAGTACTAACTCATATAATTATAAAGCTGATGACACAGAAGTAAAGGCCTTGTGTCTAATACCATTAAAATGTACAGAGGATTTGGCAGTGGAAGCAGACAGTACTAGACCTTCTGCCTGATATCATCTGAAATAAATACAAAACCATAACATTTTCTCAAAGAAGGGGCATTTGCTAAAAAAATTGCAAAATTACAGTAATTCTCCAACTAGAGTTTAATTTCATGCCAACAAAATAATAGAAATTAGGTTTTCGCCCCCTTACTACTAAAAGCCTGAGTCTAACTATTATCCCTGGTAGCACACAGTCATCTGGAAGAGCAGATCAAACAACCAACTGTCAGTTCTCTCCTGTCATGGGGGCATGAGATGAAAATCTGAAGGTGATATAGCTATTGGAGGAAAATTGCAGTTTATTCCATAGTTCTGCATAAGATTTGGACCCTCCACTCCCTCTTGCAAATGAACAATCTGTTCTTTCTGGCGGACAAAGATAATTTTATGCAGCCATGTCAGACTAAGCATCTATTGTGATTTTACCAAATTGAGCTGCTGCATGATTCTCCCTAGGCCTTCCACATGCCTGCAATGTCCCTGTCTGCAGCAGCTAATATCCATCATACTTTATCCAGCATGTGGTTTTCCTCTTTCTAGCCTTTGGAGACTACACTAGAGGCACCAGAAGACAACCACACATATTTGTCCTTGTACAGAAAGTAATAACAGAGGCAAGAATATTGCATATACATTATAAATAGCTGCACTGTATGTACACCCTGGTAATATAAGTTGCATCTCACAACTCACTCATTCCATAATGTGATGGATTTGCCTTCCATCTACTTTCTCCCAATACATGGTGATACCAAGACTATTATATCTTAACTCAGCTATATTTTCAAGCCTGTCATTCAAACATTCCTTAAGCAATCCTCTAATGGAAAAGTGAATCTACCTGACAATGGCATACACCAAATTAGTACTGGCCATCTGACTTGGGACATGAAAAATTAAATAGGGTTTGTCAAGTCACAAGGTCAGCTGGAGCCTGGGAAGCAAAATTAGGACTCACATCCTCACATTCATTCCCTAAACTACTGCAAAAGTATAATGACATAAATATATACAAACATGTATGCATACGGGTCTACGTTGGATGACTGAATTTACAGTTCAACAAAAGCCCACTTCCCTGAGACCAGTTCTCTGAAAAGCCACTCGACAGAAACCACAGAATGTCAAAAACCTTTCCCTGTGAAAGGAACCACTTGGCCACCAAGGTGAACTTTTCCATCGTCAATGTAGTGTGATCTTGGAGTTGGCATATTTAAGTAAGAGGGGTGTGGGAGGGTGAAGCCCCCCACTTGAGTGGGTTTAATTTTGCTCCATTTAGGGTTTATTCGAGGTGGACAAGTGGTTCCTTTCACAGGGAAAGGTTTTCGGCAGTCAGTGGTTTCAGTTAATCGGTTTATCAGAGAACTGGTCTTGAGTAAGTGACTTTCATTGGACTGTAAATTTGATCCTTCAGCGTAGACCCATGCATACATGCATATACATACAGATATTTCAAGCATGAGCAATAATGTTCTTCCAGCCTGCCAGTATACCAAAACAGTCATCCCTATACTAAGTGTGCCAGCTCTTAAAAATATCTAAACTACTGCTTGCTTTAATATAAGTTCCCATTCCTATATTCCACACATCAGGTACTGTTTCAGAGAACCAATTAGTACATCTCCCATTTCTTTATAATCTCCTACACAGGGTGCCCGATGATTACCTGCTACACATTCCTATCCCAGCAGTTCCTAAACATCCACAACTAATTCCCCAGAGAGCACACATGAACAGTTCCTGTGGTCCTTTTAGTAACAGTAATGTGATGCTGTGGACTTGCCTTTGGAAATGGTGCTTCATCCCATCTGTGCATGTATTTCTACAGTGGTTTTTGACAGAAGGGGATACAGCTTCTGTTTATAACATTATTATAGGTAGCATCATATTAGAGTTAGTATTATTTTCAGGAATTTGGTCTTATGTTTTGCACCACTAGTGGATGATTAGTTTGGGTAAGGTAATACATGCACAACTGTTCTTGTGCTTTCTGGAAAGAACTTTCATTACATTGCATTTCATAACATACAAGAAGCCAGGATAAGGACATTACAAACACTTGTAACATGTTTGGCACTGTTTTTTCACTTATACACACAGTTTCAAACTGTTGTTACATTTTCAAGTTTTTAATTAATTAATTATTTTTTTAAGCATTATTTGTATTGGTCAGTTTTAACCGCACAACTTCAGGATTTTCCTTTATATTGTGTGGTTTATGTGATTACTGCAGTTCTGATGAAGTCTTGATGTAAGACGAAAGCGCTTGAGTGCTGTTTTTTGCTCAATAAATCTTTGGTGGTTACTACCAGCTGTGTGGTTTATACTGGACCTGTGTGCTCCCTGGACCTCCATCAGGTTTTTCTTGTTTGGTTCCTGGTTTCTCTTGTTGGATATATTACGAACACATCTTTGTATGTGTGGTCTGGATGCTTGAACACAGATAATGACATACCATTTACTGGACTTTATCTGGTATTAAAATGCTGCCTTCCTAAGAGTTTGGGCTACAGACTTGAGTAGGATATATTGTAGCCCCTACACTGATCCAATAAAAAGCATATCACTACTGTACTTTTTGCTAGTGGGCCACCATAGCATTTCTCATTTTTTTAATGTGGATGCTATGAAGCAGAGCACCTTACTTCGACAGGTACGTGGTACGTACAGGTACCTGCAATGGTGATTTTATTTTTCAGCTGGAGAGGCAAATAGTATATGTGGGGAATGAATGGGTGTTTCAAGGGGTACATGTGAAGTTAGGGCTGTTACAGTATTACAGTAGCCAGAGAAGTAATGTTAGGGTTCTAAAACTAATAATTAGCTTCCCTATGTTTCACAGTTTGAAGTTAAGCACTTCAGCATTAAAAGCCTTTTATTTCATATATCATTCATTTATTCATTTTCTAATTACCAGTTGAATCTAATTTAGGATCACAGGAAGCCAGTATACCTACCCCAGAAATCACTAGGAACAAGGCAAGAAAACAGACTAGGATGAGGCACCAGCTCAGCTCATTTTGTACTATAAATGCATATAAAGTATTGCATATATTATATTATTGATCTCTATCAGTTTCTTGAAAAAAATGTATTGAAAAGGTACACAGAGGACCAACACACTGAAATTCCATAAAGTTAAAAAATTACCAGTAGAAAAACAAAAGGGTACAGAGTGATGACAAAATACTAATAAAATCCCAAATAATGTGCACCAACACTCCAGTCATACAAAAGGTATAATTTATTTAAACTGACATTTAATGACAGTAAGCACTTGTACTCCTACTCAGCTTGGGAACTTCATTAGACGGTCTGGATTTTACTGACATTTAAATGGAATCCTGCTAAATTAAAGACCACCTTGTCATAATCATCTCAGTTTAAAAGTTTATTTTTATAGAAGAGCAATACTGTTAGCTTATTTCATACTCCCATTTACTATGGTGAATGATAATCTTTATCAGCTTAATGTGTCTGATTATTTTTATACTAGAATTGTATTGATATTGTCACATTTCCATGTGCTTTCTATACAATTTACATTTGTCTGATTATTGCTGTTGTTTCAGTTTGTATTTTGAACTCTGTATGTATAGCATAACTTGCTTTCATCCGTCCAGTGGCTGAAATGAATCCATTGTAGTCAAGCCATTACTCCAGTTATGAATCAAATACATAAAATGATTATGTCAGGCTGGGGAGTGCTTGACACAATCCTGGCACCCAGTGGGCACAAGCCAGAGAAACTATTCTAAGACTGGGTGTCAAAACATCAGAGGATACACACCTGGTTGCACACCTATAGATAAATTGAAGCACTGCCAGTTCACCTAGAGCATGTCATGTGAATATGAGAGATATGTGGAGTACCTGTCAAAAATATACAGATGAACGCAGTGAGGACAGGCAGAGGCACAACCCAGATCATTTAGCATTGCATAATCTGCACAATAATAATCAGGAAAAACAGAAAATCTGCATGGATGGACAGGGAGATCCCATGATATTTGTGCAGGAAAAAGGTTATGTGTAACATGATCCATTCATAAGCCAGCAGGACAATGAAGAAAAAATGCAGTTCAGATCAATGGTCAACATGTCCATCCATAAAGTGCTGTTGACCTATTCATGCATACACAGCGAAGACACTGAGACTGTGCACAGAGGGCATCCAAGCCAAGAACCAAACCAGAGAAGCATTTGCTATGAGTAAAGACAACAGTACTGACTGCACCACTCTGCCACTAAGTTAACATAACATGTATGCACACTACATTAAATCTGTAGGCTTTCCTAAGTAATGCCTTTATGCTTAGTTTATATAACTCACACCTGAAAATTTATAATCAATTGTTGTAGTTGTAGCTGAAAAAAATTCAGAAAAAGGGTAAAATTACAAAAAAATGGTGTGTGTGTTTTTAGTCAAAGTTTGAAAGCAGATCTGAGGTGTGTTGAGCTATATTCTCATGTTATGTGCTAAGTATGCTTTTTAATATATAAGCTATTAAATGAGTGCAACATCTGGTAAGTTTATTATTCCTAAAACTGGAACTAGTGCGCTGCATAGTAGAGATTATAGCAATGTGCAGAGCATGGAACTCCTTGGGAACAAAATAATACTATTTTTAGACTGTGTGTATGCAAATAAGATTCTTTTTGAAGGTGTGAATAGTTCTGGATTTAGCAGGAGTATGTCTTAAAGAATGATGTAATACTATGACTCGTGCTGTACAACTATGGTAATATGTAGAATACAATGTTTTTTAGTTTCAACTATTTAACTTTAATGCCCGTCACTTTTCTGCTACCAATGGGAAGACATTCACCATACGTCTGCGGCAGGGCTAGCCATCCGGTGGTGTAAACCTTGGCTCAAGATGATTGTCACTGCTGAAGTGACACCCCAAACTCGTGCAAAATGGGAAAAGGGGTTGAGGATGGATGGATGGATGGATTCATCATACCTTTCAACCTCTTAGTGCAAGAAATCTGGACAAAGCAAAAAATAATTGGGGGACAAACCCCTAAAAACAGGGACAGATTTTAATTATTGCCCTTACAAAAGTAGAAATTTGCTGGATTAACATGTTTTGTAATATCATGTATTTTCTGGAGAATGTGACGTCTGAATCTCAAATATCTGTCATTATATAATGATTTCAATTCTCACTGATTTGCCAGAAAACCACAAATTTTATAAGGAAGAGACTGAAAATATAAGGTAAAACACACACTTATTTTAGGACAACCTTTCTGCTTTCCACCAGTTCTCAAAGGGACCATAAATAGTTTTAGGCAGTTCCAACTTGTCAGTAAGGTGAAGTCATCTGTGAACATTACCATCTCAACTGGTACACAGTTTTACACTAAGGAAGAACAGTAACAACAGATCTTAAGGGGCTTCTTCCTGTTTTGGGTTGATATAGGTGTCACTTACATGAAACTTCCATTTAGGTAGTTTTTGTATCCATCTAGTGCACTCTTCCCTAACACCAACATCATCATAAGGAATGCATGCTGTACTAGTTAAGAAACTATAAGCACAGGTCTATGAGCTGGATATCATAATTTTGTTACTTGTGATCTCAAAAGAGTATTAACGAAGGTCTGGTAATTATGCCAAACTGAAGATTTGTTGAGTTTCTGCAAGTAAATTTATAAACAACTTTCTCCACAGTTTTGACAAAATGAATGTATAGTAAAATGGAGTTGTAAGTGTCTATTAGCTGCTGATCTTTTAATGTTGCTGTTTTTTATACAGTAAGATAGTAACTAGCATGGTATGTCCATTTAGGCATATACAAAGTCAGTTCCCTGCTACCAAGACAAGTACATTCCTATACTTTTCACAGATAGATAGAAGCACTGCAAAATAATTTTGGTGCTCTGTGTGTGTCGGTTTGTGTGTAAGTGTATAAGTGTCCTTCAATGGACATTCATCCCATCCAGGATTATTTTCCTGCCTTACACCTTCTCTTTGTTGCATCTGCTGCAGCTTTCCATGACCCAGAAGTGGATAAAGTACAGAAAATCGATGTATGGATTGTCTGAAAAAACTCAGGACCCTAAAACTAATTCTTCACATGTAATCTTCATCTTCTAACCACATTTTTGAGGCTGGCCTCTCAGGTGGTGATTAGTGCTCTCCAATAATAGTAATGTCAGCCTGTTGGCCATCACACATGGAATATGAATCCATTGTCCGTGGCCTAAGTTTAAGAATGAGTCTAGGGAAGACAAGAGTCTGTCTGGGAGGAGAGGCTCTATGATTTGAAAGACTGACGTCTTCTCTAGAGGAGAAGCTGACGAATGAGCATTATGCAATCCCCTTGTGGCTGTCGTAGCATTACAATGTGATTGGGTTCTTCTACAAATGTATTGAAAGCAGAATGAGATGCATGTGTATTATTTACCAAATAACTGGATCTCACAGCATATCCATTCCCAGATAAATGTGAAGTAATACCAAGCTATCTCTTCAAAGACTAGATGATAGGACTGCAAACCCACTGATACCTCATCTCTCTGTACTGGTTTATTGGTTGCCATCCACTACATGGCTAAATATCTGTGTGTGTGTGTGTGTGTGTGTGTGTGTGTGTGTGTGTGTGTGTGTGTGTGTGTGTGTGTGTGTGTGTGTGTGTGTGTGTGTGTGTGTGTGTGTGTGTGAGTGTGTGTGTGTGTGTATATATATATATATATATATATATATATATATATATATATATATATATATACATATATTATATGTGTGTGTATATGTGTGTGTGTGTGTGTGCGTGTGTGTGCGTGTGTGTGTGCGTGTGCATGTGTGTTTGTGTGAGTGTGTGTGTGTGTATATATATATATATATATATACATATATATATATATATATACATATATTATATGTGTGTGTGTGTGTGTGTGTGTGTGTGTGTGTGTGTGTGTGTGTGTGTGTGTGTGTGTAGCAAGAGGTTCTCCAGTAGGGGTGGGAGGTTGGCATAATGGTTAAGGTGTTTGCCTCATAAACCAAAGGTGCAGGGTTTGATTCTCACATGGGGTAGTTGACTAGGCTTAAAATGGCCCACAAAGGCAGTTAGCCTAATACTAATCTATGAACTAATCTATGAACCTATAAAAGTTGCTTGCATATTATTCAAAGTACTCCAGTGTATAATAACCCTTTTGGGTAAGCCATGCCTGCTTTGAGTAAATTCATTATCTGCCCATAGCCAACAATGACATATTGGTTAAAAGACCAACACAGCTAAAAACAGATGAGGCTATAAACTTCAGGAATCCATAAGCACATCAAAAGATTCCATTAATTAGCACCACCGAAAAGTCAAGTTAAGATTTTCAGTTGTAAGACGACCCTTGCAGTTTTATGGTTTTATTAATGAAATCATCTTTTAGTGGTGGTAAAATACAAGTAGCATTACAAAAGATCCATTTCCATGAGCAGCTGAAATAAAGAAAATGCTATCATACAATGGTTTATTTAAAGGAAGAAAGATATTTTTCAAATAACTCTCTCATAATATCATTAATTACTACCTGACCTGTGTGTTTTTCAGGTTACTCACCCAAGCCATGTTTACTCACTATGGTCGGGGTAACCTTGAATCACCTGGTGGCATACTAGGGATTACTGTTTCAAATGAAAGTGGCAATTATGGTAGCTCAAATGTCCATCAACTGAAAGTGTTAGCTCCAGCACAAGTGCTAAAATCAGTATTGGCAGAACAGTACATCTCACAATACATTTTGGTTAAGATGTCAACTTAAATTTCCCTTCACTCACAAAGCAAAAGGCAGATTAAAGTTTTCTAGTTCAGAAATGCTTTATTATACATTAAAGAAAAGTTGAAAAAGTACACACCAGTTTTAATCAGATGAACTACAAATAATGACTCCATGACGAAGACAGACATGGAGGTATGGTGCTCCTTTTCTTGATAAAAATAAACATTAAGGACATCATTAACAATGTATTCCTTTCAGTCTCTCAAACAGAATTTGAAAATGTCTAAAATACAATGGTATCACCAAGTTCTGCACTTTTGCACAACTTGACTTATGCATTGTGTTGTTTCATATGCTATTAGAGCAAAATAAATCCCTTTCAAAATACAACTGGAAATGTGATCATTCTTATTAGACCATAAATATTCTCCCGTGAGGAAGTTACTAGGTCTGCACATACAAGTCTCTGAGAAAGGTGGTACGTAATAATAAAATGTTATCATTAAGTTTAAAATTGTTTAGTTAATATTGAGAAAATCAGTGGAATCACACAGGCTTTCAACAATGTTGCTGCCAGCACTTTAAGGTTGCCAGTATGAATACAAGATCAAAGTGGACATCATAAAAACATGAAATTTATATAAAATACCTAATTTACAATAGTAAACTTCAGATCCTTCATAAGAAATAGTTATTATAAATTAATAACAGTTTAGAGATGCTGTCATGAAACACAGTACAAGTACCATGATGTGAATAATTTCAAAACATTGAAGTACCAAATGGCTCTATCCTATAATGTATTTATTTATTTATTCTTTCAATCATTCATTTATTCAGTTTAACTCATTTTAGCCTCAGCCCATGCATACAAAAATACCATTAAACAAGCAGTACTCTATCAAGAAAAAATATAAAGACAAGCAGAACTGTGTGTGATGATATCATGGAGCCAATATCAGTGATAAAATAATAATTAAAATACATGAAATATTTGCACAAAGGCAGATGAGATGGAGCATATGTTTTAAAGTGAAAAGAAGAGAGTACACTGACATTTTATGTGTGTGTGTGTGTGTGTGTGTGTGTGTGTGTGTGTGTGTGTGTGTGTGCGTGCGTGCGTGTGTGTGTGTGTGTGTGTGTGTATGTATATATATATATATATATATATATATATATATATATATATATATATATATATATATATATATATATATATGTATATGGGTTTACTTAATTTCATTGAAAACACATTTCACTGAAACTCATTTTATTGAAAACTCATTTCACTGAAACTCATTTTATTGAAAACTCATTTCACTGAAACTCAGCTGAAAATGCACTACAGTGGGGAACATGGCATATACCTTTCAGCAAAATGAGTTTCAGTCAAATGAGTTTTCAATGAAGTGAGCTTTCAGTGAATTGTGCTCAGGCAGCTGAGTTTCAGTGGAAATTATCTTTATTTAGCTAGTTAATTAGCAAGAGGAGGTGTGCTTGCAGTTGTTATATGCCAGAAGGGGTCAGGTTTGAGCAATATAAAACCATGTCATCTGAGTGCAGTAAGGTAGGGAGGTATGAGAAATCAAACAGGAGTTTATTAGTGAATATGGAATAAAGAGGGGAAGCAAGAATGGACCCATGAAGGACTGCTTTAAGAAAAGGGGTTGAAGGAGAGAAGGGCTTATGAAAATGAGCAAACAATTGAAGGTTAGAAAGGTAATTATGCAAACAGGTAATTTTATCTTGACTGATCCCTGTTTCAGTTAGATTATATAAAAGAATGTTATTATGGTCAACAAGGTAAAAGACTCAACAAAAATGGGTCCAGTCAGGATGCTTTTTTCCATAGAAAAGAAAACATTGACTGTAAGAGTCCATAGAGCAGTGGAGTCAAACCAAAAGCCAAAAATTCAAAAATGGAAGTGATGTCATCTGTGTTTTAATTCTGAGGAATTCTATTAGTATTTTTGAATGAAAGTGTTTAATGTCAATAAAATCTTTTCAGTGCTGGCATTAACATGTATTTGACTTTAATTGCCACGGTTTGGCATGTTAGATGGCTTGTAGACTCACAATGGCTGCCTGCTTAAAAAAAAAACATGCATGCCTCCATACATACCTAACTCTCTGATTCAGTAGTTCTTGTGCACCTTCAGCAGTATGAAATGGCCATGTTCTTTTCCGGTGGTGAACACCAGTAGGTTTTCTAATGTAGTGGGCCTTATTGTCTCCCTCTCCACAAGATGGGCAAGCTGGCATCAGCCACTCAAACTCACCTTCTACTGACTGATCCCTCCACTGTCAATGCTACAAGATGAGCACTGATCACCTGGGTCATAATCAGGGCTTCATCACTTAATACCATTGTTATAGGTCAGTCTACCTGTCTTTTTTGGTTGAATTAAAGAAATCCACTTTGTTGGTTAAACTACAAATGTAATTTATCATAGAATGCATTCATACATACATAAATATTTGTACATTTGGACATTGTGTAAATTTCTCAGTCTCACCCACATTAACATGCAATGGCACTGATGAAGAAGTCCCAAATGTTCACTCCTAATTCAGAACACCGGATGCTTCTACTTCCACCTGTAACCTATATCTGAAATAAAGAAAATGATTGTTTATCATTTTATGTGTGTGTGTGGTGTGTGTCTACGGTGTGTGTGCACTGTTATGAAATGTTTCCAGCGGCTGATCAAAAGGCATTTGCCATCAACCCTACATCCTGATTTTGACCCTCTGCAATTGGCTTAGAGAGCTAACAGATTAATGGCGGATGCCATTTCATTAGTGCTACACAGTTCTCTTAAACATCTTGAGGCCAATGACAACTGTATGAGGATACTGTTCATAGATTTTAGTTCAACATTTAATACAGTAGCACCAATACAGCTGATAGAAAAACTGGCATATATAGGCGTCAGTAAATATCTCTGTAATTGGATCCTGGACTTCCTGATAGAGGGGTCACTGAGAGTGAGTTCAGCTAACAACACATCGAAGTGTATGAAGATTAACACTGGCGTTCCACAGGTATGTGTTCTTAGTCCACTATTATTCACCATCTTGACCCACAACTGCTATGCAAAGCACAAGTCCAACCATATCATCAAGTTTGCAGATGATACCACAGTCGTGGAGCTCATCACAAAGAAGGATGAAAGAGCATACAGAGAAGAGGTGGCATCTCTGATTAGCTGATGTGAGGGGGAACAACCTTGACCTGAATGTAAGCAAGACAAAAGAGATTATCATCAACTTTAGGAAAAAGTAAACAAACCACCAAGTGCTCATGATCAGTGGTGCAAGTGTAGAGAAGGTTAAGTGTACAAAATTCCTTGGCATACACATATCAGAGGATCTCTCGTGGTCGAGTAACACCAGTCAGTTGGTCAAGAAAGCACACCAACTCCTCAATTTTTTGAGAAGGCTGAAGAAAGCTAAGCTCCCGCCTCATATCCTCTCCACCATAATGCTATTGAGAGTATCCTCACCAGCAAATTCACAGTGCAGTTTGATAGTTGTACAGTTAAAGAAAAGAAGGCCCTAAAGAGAGTGGTGAGGGTTGCAGAGAAAGTAACAGGTATCAGTCTTCCATTGTTACAACTTTACACTGCAAGAAGCATCAGAAGGGCCACCAAAATAATACAATACACCACGTATCCAGCTTATGGACCATTTAAGCATCTGGCATCAGGTAGAAGATATCGCAGCATCTGCTGCAGGACTACCAGATTCAACAGCAATTTCTACCCAACAATGATCAGACTTCTGAAGTCGGGCATAAGTCCCAGAGACCTGGACATTAACTAAGTCAGTTCTTTCTTTTTTTTCACAAACATCTATAGTCTGTATAACTTATACCTCACAAATTCCAAGTAACTGTAATATTTATTTATATTATCCCTATCAAGTGCAATATTAGACAGACAACTTGCAAGGTGTTATATGTAATGTGTGTTTTATTTAAATGAGGGGTATACTTATTTTGTATTTAAGTATTGAAATTATTTTTTTTTCTGCTCTTTTGTATAGGTACTTGGAGTAGGACTGTATATGTTAGTTGTGTCATTCTTTTTTTTTATATGTGTTGTTTTACTTTCTGTATGTAATCTCAAGAAGGAGATGATGCATGGAGTTTTGTTTAGGCTACACGTGTGTGTTCCTAAATGACAATAAAGATTGCTCTGAATCTTTGAATAATATCTATAATATTTCTCCCAAATTAGTTTATCATAAACCTCACATCTGTTAGTGATGTCAAGCAATTGATGAGAAGAACTGCCTAATCAGACACAAATATATCCATCTTGGGTACTTTAAAAATAAATGAATGACACCTTTATGATTTTCTGTATAACTTTTAAAATTAAATCCTGGAGCTTGTCTCTCCAACTCCACCCCTGCTATAGACACACACACATACCCCACACACTAAGGAACATGTTGATGTTTTACCAGGCTCATGTGATGGTATGCTCCATTAATTTTAATTTTAATTTTTATTTATTTGTATGTTTGAGTAGGCAAGATGGTCCATGAACTATTTCTAGCTATAACCCAAGTCAAAGGCACAGTTACATAAACTGTTAAACAACATCACAACACATTTAACGCCAAATATTAATATGTTTACGTGAGCCTGGTAAAACCTTGTTGCCCTTGTTAGTGTGTGTATAGGAGAAGAGCAAGAAGCTGCAGCAATTAATTTTAATAAACATTACAGCATTGTTTTTAAAATGCAGAACAAGGACACATTTGTCTAATAAGGGCAGCAACTGTGGAAAGTGACTACCCTTTTAAGAAATTTCCATTAAAACATGAAGCTGATTGGAAATGTTTTGTATTTGAACTGCTTGAAATAAATTATAAATAGGCATTTATATGCTTCATTATATTACATTTTGCCGCAAACCTAACAGGTTGTATATGTTTTTTTTTGCCTTGAACAGTCTTCAGATTCATTGCTGCCTTCATGTTGTTGTTGTGTTGTTGTGTCTTTCGGCTTTTCCTGGTTAGGGGTCGCCACAGCGGAACTCCAGTCCGCTAATGATTGGTAGTTGATTTTTATGTGCCGAGTTACCAGCCCTGACGCACAACCTTCAATGAAGGTATGCCCATTCACACATGTCTCCATGCAGAAGACGCTCTAGCTGAGAATTGAACTGGACAGCGTCTTACTGTGAGGCGACAACGCTACCGCAGCACCACCACCGGAAACTGTCCTGTGTTTGAAGTTACATCTCCTACTTTACATAATAAACATTACAGACCTATGATATCACTATAAGACCATTTCACATTATGTATCATTGAGTAATACTGCATCATTTGAAGTGCTACAAAAGGCCATTCTGCGAAAAAGAAACATTTTTTTTACTGCAGTGTAAAAATTGTTTTCCAGTGAGATGTACCTTGCAACCTTTCTGCCTCCATAAAATTTCTAAAGTTTATTGTGCTGATTGTAAGGTGATTAATAGGATGCATATTTAAATGCATCCAATTTTTATTACTGAATTAGAATCATCCATTAAAATATATTTTCCTACATTAGCTATAACATGGAATCCTTTCAATGATAACTTGAATAAAATTCGGAATCCTGCAAAGTGCATAAGGAACCTAAATAAATTCCTATATATTACCATGCTCCATGTTAACTAAACCTTGGCTCTTGTATCTATTCATAATGTATGACCTCACACCTTTACATCACATGACATAAACTCACCAGCAGGAGGAGTCTATTCTGCTTGACTGTGCAGTTAACCTAAGGCAGTTGCTTCTCTTCATGTTCCAACCCTCTGGGAATCCTCACTACTTTAAGGATTACAACTGCTTTAGCTTCTGCCACCTTTGTTGTAACTGATTCCACCTATTAACTCATATCTAAGTGAAATAGTAGTTCTTCATATCAAGATTAAACTGTTTCTTGATCTACTGACCACCCTCTCATTCTCATACCCTATTGTTCTTTTCAAGTGTAATTCCTGAATATCTACTCCTTATTGCCTTATATACCCATTATATAGCCCACCTTCTCTTCTCCTTTCCAGCCTAAAAAGTTGAGCTTCCTAAATCTGTCCTCATCTATCATACCTTTCATTTCCCTGTTCATCCTAGTCTCTTTTTGAGTGAACTCTCCAGCAACGTGAATACCCCTATCCAATGGGACCTTCAACACCATACAGAGTACTCCAATTACAGCCTGACCAGTACAACATAAAGGGGCATTATCACATTCTTATCTTTGGGTTATACCCCCCATATACCCCAGCATTTGGTTTGCCTTTGATGTTGCCCTTCCACTCTAACCTTGATTATATAGGTTTTCTATAAAAAAAATACCTTTCTTGTTAGCTGACCATCAGTGCACAGGATTTGCTCCTGCCTGCAGTGCTGGCAATCATGGTTCAGCGATGAGCCATGAATGCAAGGCATTGCAAGGATGGGGGGGGGGGGGCTGAGTATCGGTTGTGGCATTTCTTTCCTTCTTGAGGAGTAACAAGAATTTAGTCATTTTGTTAGTGGTTCCCAGTGAAGAGTGGCTGCACAAGGAAAGACGACATGAGGGTTTCATCAAGTTATGAGGTCTCTGGGAGGACAACAGGAAAATGCACAGGGACATTGTCACATTACACAGTGAGGTTCAGCTAAGACATGACCTTCCAGTGATATACTAATCATTTGTTTGCCTCACTGTGTCACAGTTTGCTTGTGCCAGCACAGTGATGTGCATGATTATGGCCATGAAGCCACATTTATCCAGAGAAAAGTGTCTTCTCTCAGGGGACACTGATGGACTGGGGCTGCCTTTGTAATGTGCACTTCATAGGAGTTACACAGTGAAGAGACCAGTCACCACTTAGTAGATACTCGCACAAACACCAGGAACCAAGAGTGGACACGGTTACAATAAAGGCTGTCTTCCAAAATCACAACACCTCCAATAACTCCACCGATATACAAGGCTCAAAACGACAAAATTTCACCAGTGATAATACGACAAAAACATTTATTGAACACTGACAAATGTACACTAAAATAACGAAGAATTGCACTCTGTATGCACTGATGTTTACAAAACATTGTTTTAATAGGAGGATTCATAGTAACCATATGTAGCAAGCCAGCCCTATTCATTTGTTTTGTGTATGTATTTGCGCTCCTGCGCTTATATGAATTTATATGAATTTATATTAATTTTTATGTACTTGTGCTTATATGAATTTATATTCAGTTTACTGAGTGTGAATTTATATTTAGTCTTTTGGGTGTGTATGTATATGTGTATTCTTTAGTGTATTCTTTAGTGTGTGTTAAAACATAAAACACAACATATATTATTATATATAGGTATATATACCTTTAAGTTTATTGATTTTGAATTATTTAATTAATCCATTAATTGAACCATGGGTAGTATATAATGAGTCAAATTTACTGTTAACATTGATTCTGATGAGGTCTCCAGCAGGAGAAGAAAGCGCTCAATCCTATTTCTTATTCATATACTATTCAGTTATTTTGTGTTATTCGTTATTTTAGTGTACATTTGTCAGTGTTCAATAAAAGTTTTTGTCGTATTATCACTGGTGGAATTTTATCGTTTTGAGCCTTGTATATCGGTGGAGTTATTGGAGGCGTTGTGATTTCGGAAGACAGCCTTTATTGTAACCGTGTCCACAGTGAAGAGACATTACTGGACAAAGAGGACAACATCTATCAGGCAAGACGAGGGCTGTGATTTGGAGGCTTGTACAGTGAGTACAAAAAAGAATACAATTAAATAATTCCAGTCCATTACCTGTTAAAAATTTTTAGCAGAAATCCCTCCTTTTAATATTCAGCCCCCTGAAACTTGTAAATTTGTACATGTGTATGGTGAATCATGCTAATTTTGAAGTCCTTTCATTTAACTAATACCTGATATGGCCTTTCATCTAAAGAATACATCCCATGCTTATACTTTACCATTGTCAGATGTAGCACTGAATACAATATCTCCCTTGGGAATATACAAATCCAAGCATATCACCCTACTGGAAAGATCCCAACAATTTTTAACCAAGAAAATTAAAGGTCTTAAATCCTTGAATTGTCCTGATAGATTAGTATGGCTGTCCTAATAAATCATAGTCTACTAGTTGTGATGAGGTGACCTGAGACTCATTTTTCCAACTATGAAAAACCCATTGTTGGTTGGCCTCCTAGTTCTTTGCAAAACCATTGACTCTGCCATTACCTATAATGGTGACATAAATCTGCACCAACAAAAGAACAACACAAACTGGACGGATTTGTTCTTAACTCAATGTATTCCAAGTTTATAGAATAATTTACCACTACAGGACAAACAAAGAATTATTTTTGCTACCTTTAAGTCTAGTTTTGATGACTGGAAAGGTAGACACAAACATTTACATCAGGGTTATCATGTTCATCCCTGCACAATTTGGGAGGTAAGCACTAAGTGCTTGAAAAGGTGTGGCAAATACTTTTTAAGTGTCTGCTTAAAGGTGTATATGGCTAGATATATTATCATCCCCATGATCTATTTCCTAGTATTATTACAATGCATACCTCTTAACTGCCCATAATCTTGCCTCATATTTTTGAGCTGTCCCTCATAACATTTTTGAGGATTACAGTCAATAAATAATGCCAAACTCTATAGTTTCATACTTTCTATTTTGCAAAAAATACATGTTGATGTAAAACCTGTTGTTCTATTAACTTTTTAAGCATATTAGAGTAAGGTTTAACAATTTTTTTCTGATTTGGGGCCTTTATTCCCCATTATTTTTGGTTCTGTCCAGAATTCTTAAGTAAAGAAATCGAGATATATGTTTCTCTGTTTTATTTTCAAACAACCTACATTTTTTATCACAGTGATTTGCTGTAACCATATAGCTTTTATTTTGCTGAAAAATAAGAATCCATTTAATTCCATATATTGAAAGCCAATATTGCTACACACGACAGCCTCAATATCATATTTATTTATTGTGCAACGTATGCACAATGAAGTGGGAATGAACCATAATTCTGGCATGTAACACCTAATTAAAGTCAGTTTGATCGTTGGACATTGTTGCCTTACTTGCTCTGTGAATAACTTCTTATGGTCTGCTATGATTTCATGTGGAAGCAGCTTGCAGTGAGTCACAAGCTGTTTGTGCTTAGCTCCAGGCCCTTTTTCTGAATGGTTGCCAGTCATCATGCATTGCAGTTATCTCCTTTGGGGCTAAGCACAATATCTTCTGAAACCACTTTCCTTTAAAATATGAGTTCTCATCATTTGCATTTTCAATGTATTACAGTGTATGAGTTCAAGTGCTGTGACAACATTTAAAACAATAACATGTCAGATTAAACTGTGCCAGTAATTAGGTAAATATTATAAAGATAGAACAGTATTTGTGACTATTCTACTACAGTCTGCCAGTATAGGCTGAAATAAACTCTCCTGATGAAATAATACTTCAGAGATTTCCTAAATGAGGGCTTAGAATTGCACCTCTGACTATAAGAGGGTAATATGTTCCATATGACAGACACAAGATTAGTGAAAAAAATGCACCTAGAGAACTGTCAGCAGCCACTCCACAGCAGAATATACAAGGCAAGACTGAATATAATTAATGAAAAGCTCCTTTAGATAAGCAGGGTTATGTAGGGAGCAATTCATACATATCAAGACTTCAAATATAGACCCTTCTACTTCAGGCAACCAGTGCAAATCCTGCAGTACAGGAGTAATATGGATGAAACAAGTGACACAGCTCAGTACCCTATTCATGGAATTCTGCACACTGTGAACACAGTCTAAGTCACTACCAGACAGCCTAAGGTTAACTGGACGACAGTAATTCAAATGGGATGAAACTAGGGCATGAACTACCTGATAGATTCTTATTATATCACTGGATCTGTCAGAGGACCCCACTTGATGCATCCACAGTTGGAGTCATCATTTTCACTAATAAGCAAAATTCTGGAAAATCATACACTCAGCAGGAGCAAATGCACACATGTTCTGATGCTTCCTGTGATGTCACAGTCCAGAAATATGAGTACGCATCCTCTGGGCCTACCAATTCACCTGCTAGATGCATGCTGTGATGTCACTATCCAGAAACATAAACACAATCATCCTTTGAATCCACCACTTCAGATACAACCCACGTGCAAGCACATTCTTTCAAATCAATAAATAACAATAGATATTTCAAACATCTACTGCAAATAAGTAATACAAGTTCAAACTTGCCTGTCTTACAGGGACCTGAACCAGTGAACGATAGATAGAGGAAACCCCAACCACAGAGGGATGTAGAGAGGGTATTTCTGACCCATCAAAGAGGGCCCTCATGTAGATCAATTGGCAAGTAAATAACTATTGTTATCTACTATTGAGGACTCTTACTGATGGGCACTTGGTTTGGATTAACCCCAAACAGAAACCACTGGGGTGGAAAGAACCAGAAGACTAGGACAGAAGCCTAGACATTGCATCCTAAAGTATTATATTACAAAATGAGGCCCAAATCATAGTCATGGTTGTAACAGAAATGTCTGAAGGTTTGCACCAATAACCAATTAGGCTCAAAGCAATTGTCTGTAATACAAACATTTTTTGACCATGCACTGGATACAAACAGTCATGTGGAATTTGCTTTGGCTGCAACATTTGCCAGAGACTACTACGCCACCTGATGTTAAAAGATAATACAGCTAGCAAGCCAATTCAAAAGTGCCTCTCTGGTAATTCCAAGGCCTTCCCACTCAAGAGCAAAGGAGGTGAAAAGTTGGTTCGTTTTTCTGAACATTTATACCTGTTTCAGGTAACACATTAGATGCCTGTGGACATCTATAGTGTAAAGGACACTTTTTCCCTTGGTTTCCACCTCTGCAAAGAAAACCAAGAAAGGAAAGGTCTATTTTGGGGACAAGGGAGAACTTAGAAACTGCCCTCAGAAGATAGCATTTGTTTATTGTAAGGTACATCTAATTTTTTTGAAAGACTGCATATTATTGTCTAAGTGGAGGGACTGAAGCTCAAAGATCATGTGTACTGAGCTGGTTGCCACTAGGAGAGCTTTCCAAGAAATGAATGTCAGTGCTCAAACAGTTAGCAGGCTCAAAAATTAGAAGATCAGGCCTGTTGTTCATGAAGTCCAGTTTCCACTGGAGGAAGGTGTTCTTCAAAGGAAGACAGTGAACAGTTTCAACAGCCAGTGTGGGGTCATGGTCCTGCCCTCCACAGGCCATGCTGCATGCACACACACTCTGACCATGGAATAAATGAGGCCTACATCATATGGGAGCCTTATATAGATCAGGATCACCAGCAAGCTGACTGACTGGGGGGGGGGGGTGTGAAGGGTACTATTCTGCCCAAAATAAGAATGCTTTCCAGTTGTAGGCATAGTCCTGCAGAGAGGAGGGTTTCCTGTCAGCCTCAACTTCTGAGATGACTGCTAGCTAATGTAGTGCCCAGGCTCTGAGGCATCACCAGTTACCATCCTAGCTGTTGGATGCATCCTTTTTTAATTAATTTTGAACAGGGTAAACCTATCAGATACAAGTCTCTTTTCAGGGGCAACCTGGGAGCACTTTCTAGTTAAGTAACTTGATCAGTTACAGAGTAGGCAAGTGCAGACTGAGGGACTCAAACCATAGACTATAGAATGAAGCTCATTAGTAGCTCATAGATTTAATCCTCTTCACTAAATTTCCAACCCTGAGTAGGACTGGAAGAGTTTTCTATATAACCAGGAAGCCATCTGCTTAAAATCATATCACTCTAAGATAAGAAGGAGCAATGAGAATGACTTTTGTAATTTCCTCCCTGAAGTTTTTAATAAGGTAGTAATCTACAGGAATGGTGTGAATGTGTATGGATATTGCATAATGCATGATGGGGCATATGTCCACTGATACTTTTCCATTGTCTTGTTGTGTTAACCAGAAGGAAAGGACTGCACTATTCTAGGTGCTGAAAATCCCAATCTCCAGGGTGCCCTTGCTTCTAGAAGACTTGGACCAAACATGGCATTTAAATCAGTATCTCCAGGACAGGATTGGAAGAGCAACTCAGAGGGATAACCAGGTCTTTCAATTTCCTGGCAATGTGACCTGCTGAAAGATTAATGCCGCTGTCTATGTCCCCTTGTCAGGTTCATAGGTGTGTACTAAGCTAACAACAACAAGGGCCACTGTAAGCCTAACCGTGCATCCCAAATTTCTGACAAGTTCTGGTACCCTTAAAAGATGTAAGCAGGGGCTTGGGAGATGAAACATTTACAAGCAGGGACCTGAGAGAAGAACCCTTTACAGTCTGCCTGTATCCATTAGAGAAAATAGGTGCCAAACCAGAGATAAATTCCCTATTCCACATTCAAGTTATACTTAAATTGGATTAAGGAGAAACTCTGCTTCATATGGCTGGGGAGCCTGTTCCGGAGAAGGAGTAGTCTCTGGGATACATACCTTTCTCTCCAGCAGGTCCTATTTATGTTACAGGCAAGGTTTAAGTCTTTAGAACAGATAATTCTGGTGCTGTTTGTTTTGTCGATATGCAGAAGGTCCATCAGGGTGGAGTCTGACAATGCCTTGTATGCCTGGCATAAATCTCCTTTCAACAGCCCAGCAGGAGACAGAATGCAAGGATAGGCCTTGAGGCAGTCTGCATTGGACATGTTACTTATGCCCTGTATTCTTTTAGTGAGGAACGTCTGAGGATGTTCCAGTTCTTGGATGTGCCTGCTTAAGTACATACCAAAGGGAGCATTGCACTCAATGATAGGTCTGATGAATTCTGAATACAGTGGAACAATGTCCTCCTTGGATCTAGATGCCATACATTTGTTTATAAGTTGCACAACACAGAATGATTTCTTCACTGCTGTAGACACATGATGGTCAAAGGCTAGTTTACTGTCCATGTGTGTCCCCAAGACCCTGCTTACTGGGTCAACTCTAAGGGGTGAGTTGTCAGTATAGCAGTTACCAGGAGTGGATGACTTTCTGAAGGATACTATTATGCATTTCTTGGCATTTAGTTTTAGTCCATTGTTCTGACACAAGTTATTTGCCTGTGTCAGCCCATCCTGAAGAACATTTGTGTCAGTGGGGGTTCTATGACTGCTACTAATTTGCAATCATCTGCAAATTCAGTCAGCCAGAAGCCATAGACATTGGCCTTGACTTTAGAGAGATAAATGCAATAAAGGCGAGGTGCCAGGACCGATCCCTGAGGACTCTCTTGTGACTGGCTTCTTTGTAGAGATGAACTCCCCAGTTCTAACTTCCTGAGTCCTGTGTGTGAGCCAGCTGGCTATCCATTAGGTGACATAAGGGTTTATAACTAACCTCTTGAATTTGTCTACAATACCAGAGTAGGGTGTTGTGTCAAATGCCTTGGTCAGGTTAAGGTAGGCAGTGTGAACTGTTTTGTCCTAATCCATTGCATTGGTGACTTTCTCAGACAAGTCCACCAGGCAAGGGGTATGATTCCCCTTGATTAAACCAGTTTGGGTCAGGTCCAGTATCTGGAGGTTTCCGGCATTATTACTGATCATTTCAGTGATGATGTGAGGTATTGCCAGCTATGCCAGGAGAGGTAGGGAACTGGATGTGTAATATATACTATCACAGCTAGTTGGAATTTTGTAAAGAATTACATGTCATTTCTATATCAAACTGATTTGTACAGATGTTTGTGTTGAAAATGTATTTGTAAAGTTGCTTGTGTTAAAAATGTATCAACAGTGGGTCCTCACTGTATTGTAACATGTATATGTTTTAACAGGGGATACTGGAAGAGAGGAGGTTAATCATAGTCCAGCTGCAGCTAACTTTGAAAAATGTTCTGAAATTAAATTACTGGGCCTAGGCCATAAAGATTGTATCTTACAGTTCTGATTACAGACAGAGACATAATGTCTGGAAAAACAAGTACTAGGAGGCTTTCTGTATTGTCTTTAGCAGTGAACTAATTGCTACTCTGGAAGGGTAGAAGTTTGAAATTGTTTTATGACTTCCAGAAACTGCATCAGCTCTTTGCAAGCTCTATGTGTGTGTATTTTTGACACATATGTTCTAAATCCTGGCAGTTTCTAGCAATGGGGGGGGGGGGTTGCATGAGAACCAGAAGTCAGATGACCAGATGGATGTAGTGTCCTTCTATAATCCGTCACTAAAATATTGTTTAATACTAGGTGAGACTGAAGTTTCAGATCAGTCTGTTTTTGTAACCTGACAAAGAAGGATCCCTTACCTACTTCATCTTGTCTTGCTCTAGTAGGTAACCAGGGAATAATTATTCTTTAGATCAGTCAGGAAAATATAGTTAGATCAGTTAAGCATTGTTTTTCTGTAGCTGTGTGAGCCTGTCCACGTATGTTATTTTTAATATTTCGTGTAATTGAAAATATGGAGTTTATTGTAAATAGATATTTAGTATTTTCATGTTTGTTTACTATTTATTATTAAATATATTTAAACTTTTTATTGTGGCTGGTCCTTTAGAGAACATTTTAACCTTTGATATTCAGTGGCACTGCAGCTACTCCTGAAAGCCTTGCTGTTTGGTCAACATTACCATTTGTATTAATATTAATTTCACTCAGTCTAATTGGGTACCCTTGCAAGAGCCTTAGAGTAGCTGGCTTGGGAGTGTCTGGTGGTGGTGTAACTAACATATAGCCTGGGCAGAAGGAGGCATAGCTAGTAAATATGTGCCAGACTTTCCCACGTGTGTATATGTGCGTGTAAAAATCAAATCTCAAAGAGTGTGTGTGTGTGTCAGCTGCTTGAAGCAAGGGCATGTTTAACAGACAGAGGGGTGGAAAACTTGGCTTGGACACTCAGCTGAGGTCTCAACTCTATAGCTGTACCAGTGGGGAGTCTTACTGGGGACCTGGAGGGAGACAGATGGAGAAAGCCAGACACTGGACTGAGTGTGTTCCCTGTGTGCTCTTAAGGGAAATTGTGCTTGATGCAGTGAGCTACATCTGGAAATATTGGGTGTATCCATTTTTGTTCTAAGTAAACATCCTTCTCCAGTGTCAGTGGTGAGGATTCAGGCTCCTTGATTACTGGCCTAGAGTGGGGACATCACAGTTTCCAGGATAATTCATTCCATGACTTTGCATATGAGACTAGTGAGACTTATGGGTTTGTAGATTCAGGGACTGTAGATGGCCTACCTTTGTGCTGAGTGATGACTGTTGCTATTTTGCATTCATGAGGCAAGAATGCTGTTTGGAAGCTACAGTTAAAGAGCAATTCCAGACTGCCTGATAGGTCATGTTTCATGCTATTTAGAAAGCCTCTTGGGATATTGTCTGGGTCCACTGATGCAGTGTTCTTGGCCTTAGAGAGAGCATTGAGGATCTGTTTCCTGGTGATAATAGGGGGAGTTATATTTGATGGTATTTCCTGAGGGGAGTTGAGGGGGACAGAGGGATAAACATAGAGCTGAATTTGTCACCCAGTAAGTTTGTTATATATTCTGGCTCCATATAGGTGGAGCCATTGACAATGAGCTCCGCATACAATTGTGTATTGCCTTTGAGGTTGCGGACATAGCTAAAGAATGTATTGTGGTTGCCCTTGGTCTGGGTGACCAAATTTACCTCAAATTTGGATTTGGTAGACTTTATCTGTCCTGAGTTGTTTGTTTAGTTTGATGAGAGTGCATTTATTCTGCTGGGTATTATGTCCCCTAATTTTTGTATGACTTTCTTCCTTCTCTTATTAAGCATATTAATGTTGTGATTCCACCAGAGTGGCTTGTTTTTTGAGTAATTTCTGTCCTTCTTCTTAATGAGTACAGCTGCATCTGTGTAGCTACTAACATGCCTGTATAGGGTTTCTCTGAACAGTTCCACACAGGCAGCAGTGTTCTCAGGTTTTATGGTGGCTTGAAATGTTGCCAGGTTATCACTTAGTAGTAAGAAGTTAGCCTTAGAGTAGTTCCTGAACATTCCAGGGTTAGCTGGGGTTCCGGATTTTATTTTTACTTCAAAGGAGACCATTTTGTGTTCTGACCTTATCAGGGAAGATATTATACTATGGGGTATGCAGCACTCTCCCATATTAGTGAGGACCAGATCCAGTATGTTGACCATGTGGTCAAGGGAGTTTGTGTTTACAAAATCCAGGAATCTCTGTGCCTGCCCATTTGGTATCATATATGATTCCCAGTTAATAGTGTATTAATTAAAGTTTCCCATGAATATGATATTGGGTTGGGTGGTAAGGTTTCCAATAAGTTTAAATACATGTTATTGGTTTCCTGGGTCATAGAGAGAGGGACATACAGTTTGCAAGAAGTGGCATGGGATTTTGCATATGGTGACCTGAACATAAGAAGCTCAAGTGCATTGTCCTGTTTGACCAGCCTTGAGGGATATATATATATATATATATATATATATATTTTTTTTTTTTTTTTTTTTTTTTTTTAAAAAGACACATCTTTATTAAATTAGCACTTATGGCATAGGCAATCATACATTTATATAAATTAAAACAAAACATATTGTCATATTTTTAGTTGCAAACATTATACATCACTTATAATCTATCCAGTCATTATTACATAGCTCATTCAAACCCTGCCTTCTTTCAAACCTTACCCCTCCAAAATACCACTCTGCATGTATTGTTCCCACAATCCCCATTTTCTATATGCAATTTGCTCCCACCAGTCTCCAAAGATACCATTTCCAGTTGTTTTATCTCTGTTACTATATTTACTACTTCTAGTACAGCTGACCTAGACCTTGATTTCCATTTTCCAGTAACTACTTCCCCAGCAACCACCATAACTAGACTCAGCAAGCCTTCATTATATTCAGGCAACTCTGAATCTGTATCACAGCTAAAAAAAAAATAATTTCTTTAGTTACATCTCCATGTATTTCCAACAGAGTAGTCTGCAGGGAATCCCCAAAGTCTGCCAACTCAGTACACTCCCAAAAACTCATTCTTAATTACCTCCCTCCTCCCCACCACACCTCCAGCACTTGCAATCCACCCAAGGAAAAATTCCTTGGAGTCTACCTGGGGTATAAAAATGCCTATGCAAACATCTCCAAGCAAAGATCCCAAACCTTCTAGACTTTGTTGCATATTTGATAGTCATGCATAGATTGCCTCACTCTTTCTTTGTGACTTGCTTATCCAATCTCTCTTCCCAATCCCCTGCATCCTCCTCTGATTGACTTCCACAGCCATCATGCAACATTCTACATGCCCCACCAATTATCCCTTTTTCAACAGCAACTTCTGTTATGGATTCTACTAAAAACTCTACCAGTTCTGTTTTTTTCATTTAGGATTCCCTATTTCATTCTCCTTGTATGCACTCTGATATTGATACCCAATAGGGAAGGCAATCTCCAGCCTGCAATTGAAATAAATTCTTGACCTCTTTCTACTGTATTGATCCCCCTCAATTACCTGCTCCCAATACCCTGGCTCCCCTGGCAGTCCTGTCCAGCAAATTCCATCCCCCTCCAGGCTATTTTCTGTATCACCAGTCATAGTCATCTCTATTATTAGAATCTCCCTTTCTCCATCCCCATGCCGGCTCAGTTCTCAGAACACTCTCAGCCACTCCATGAATATAACATTCTGTATGGCTATTGTTAATCCCCCCAAAGGATCTGCATTCAAAATCCCAGTCTCTCCCCATCTCTCGAGCTTCCCCCCTGCCTCAATATCATCCCCTTCCACCTTGAACTATAGCTCTCTGCTTGTGCTATGTACAGGGGCCCTAACCATGCACGTCTGAAATACTCCTCAAATCAGGCAATCCTAAACTACCCCATTACATTGGAATTATCAGCTCATCCCACTCAACTGTGGCCACCCTCTCCTCCCAGAGAATATCCCTCAACTCTTTATTAATTGCTTTTCACAATCTCTCCTCTGGTTGACAAAAACATGCCCGACCCATGCACAAAACCAAAGGGACTAAAAACATCTTCACTGCCTGTACCCCACCATCCATATCCATAAAACACAGCTCCCAATTTCTCAGTTCCTGTATCATCCCCTGTCCAGTCTCTTCTCACATATCCCCAGCCACCACAACAGAATCCCTTCAATCTATACTCCCAAGTACTTCATTTTATCATGTTCCCATAAATATGTGCATCACTGAAACAATTTGTATGTGGGTACACAGCCAACAGTCACTGTTCATGCACTATCTTCATCAATCCTGTATCCTGAAAAGAGGTGTATATTTATTTTAAATGTAAATCAGGACACCTCCACCTATAGTCCCTGTCTGTGTAGTAGCTGGTCTAAATGTGTGGAAGGCATTATAGGCTTGGACTGCTGGTGTGATCTCTGCAGCTTTAAACCATGTCCCAGTGACTGGACAGATTTCAACATTCTCAAGGATGAGGAGAGCTTGTAGGAGTGGAGTTTATTGTTTAGACTCCTAGCATTGAGCAGTAACACCTTTAGATTTTCTTGGTTTTGATTGCTATGTGAGAAGTACTTTCAGTTTGATATCGCCTAAAAAAGGCACTATGGGAGAGGATAATTTAGTTAGTTAGTTAGTTAGTTAGTTAGTTAGTTAGTTAGTTAGTTAGTTATTGAAATTTGTTGACCGGGAAAGTCCACTGGGTCAGAAACCAATTTTCAGTGGAGGCCCAGGGAGAAAAGTAAAATAAAAACATCCAATTACAGAAGATAGGTAGTTACAATTTTAGAAAGAAAGACTTTAAACTATATAAAAAAATGTAGACAACAATTATCACATCATAGCAAACTTTTTTAAAAATATTGTAGCACCTTCTATTTAACATAGAGGTGAAGATGAAGACATTTTGTAGAAAAAAAATAAATTATATTTAATTCATGTACTTTGCCTAAAAACTGAGATATACACTAGTAGCCACTCACTATATCTTTTTTTTCACCAGGAAATGAATTAGGGAGGAATAGTATAGGTGGATTGGTCATTAGTGATTGGTTATAGCTTTCTATAGAGGAGTACTAAGGAGATGATTATGGGGGTCTGATATTACGGGACCGAGGACATGTGGGGTTGTTAAGGCAGTAGATTTTTAGTGAGAATGTAGAAGCATTAAGGGAATCTAACAAAGTAATATAGGCTGGTAGAGCATTCTATAATTTAGCTATGGAATAGGAGTATAGGCTTCGTCCTGCTCTTTTGTTTGGTTTTGATATGATCAGAAGTTGTTTATTTGTGGACCGTAGATTTCTAGAGGGGGTATAGGGCTGAAGAAATGACAGCAGAGCAGGTCCTTTCTCTGGTTATATACTAGCTTGTGAGCCATAGTTAGTTGGGTGTAACTGGGGTACTGGGAGAATTCATACCAATTAAGTATTTTGATAGCTTGGCAATGAGGACTACAGTGTTACAAGCTGGAGGCACATTTTGTAATTTTGTAGTAGCAGCATTGTATTTTATTAAAAAGGGAGGAGTGAAGGCTTGTGAAGATGGGAGTACCATAAGAGAGGGAGGGAAGTAGTAAAGACTTGGCCAGCTTGATTTTTGTTTTAGCTAATATTCAAAATCCTAGAGGGAAGAGGTGCAGACCATCCCTGGCAAAGCAGCTTGGTCTGTTGACCATCTCCTTCCATGCCGGCAAATATTTCACCCTCTCAGAATGACACCAGAAACTAAGACAATTATTAGTCAGTCATCTTCTGTTCATATTGTTGCATCAACTTGGAGAAGGTAAAATACTGCATAATCTGACATGGCTTAGTGGTAAATCACTTTGGCTATGGTGTGCAGGGTCCTGGGTTTGAGACTTCCAAAGGCTGATTATTAACCTATGAACCTATATTCACCCCGGGGATCATGTCGGTTGCCATGCTAGGCAGGGATCTAGGGAAGTAAATATTGTGGGAAGAAATATCCAGGGAATTGTTATGGCTAGGCTTGTATAGGCCCTAGGGCTGATAGCCTAATATCAGCCTTATGAACCTATGAACCTTAATGCTAGGCTAATATCAGCCTGGGACAAATATTCTGAAAGTGCCATGATGTCTCTCTTCATATAGTGTAGGGATCTATGTCTCAGGTCACTTACACCCAGATGACCTATGACTGAGTCATACTGGCACTTGTGGTCCAATTACCTCAGTGTGTGCATACTGTGGTGGATCCTAGCCCTTGATAAGCAACTGACTGAGACTTTCTACTTAGCCTGGTGAGAGACACATCAGTGTGTCTCACAATGGAGTCTTCAATGACAAGAATGTTGGACTGTGTGATGGCTTGCCTTATGGGCTTAGAAGTAAAGACTCCATGAGATGTGGCTGTATGTGTTGATGTGGGTGTTGCTTTGAAAGAGTGTATTTAAGGCTGCTGATGAGCTTTGTTATGCATACTTTGTCTAGGAGTTCTTTGGGGTTAAGGAAGGTTACATTTAAGTGCTTCAGCATATGTGGGTCTATGTGTCTGCTTTGAACTGTGTATATTGAGTGCAGCATTTGTACTACTGACAACCTGATTGACATTAGGAATCCTTTTATGTGAGAGTGTTGCCTCCAGTAACATTGTGTAAATATATCTCTCCCATACCTTATCAGTTTGTTTTAAAATTAGCTGGTTGTCAGTAAACATGAGGCAATTTCTACATTGTCTCAGCATGCCCATATCCACCAAGCTGGTAAAGGAGGTAGTGGGAAAGTTCATATCCATGGCAACACGCCCTTTTTTTGAATTTACAGTTGCGGTGAGAATGTAAAGTAATGTCAGCAGTATCTGGTTTGCAACTCTGGGGGCAGTGTTTGTCACTGCAAACTAGTTGCCTTGCTTGTGTGCAACTAGGTATTGGTGAAATTTCAAAGGAGCTTTTATTAGAAAACTGTCAGCTCAGGATGTCTGCATATATGCAGGGCACTGCCAAACACTTGAGGGTAAACTAATAGATGAAGCATTTAGGGAGCTATTCTTAAGAAGTTAAGTAAGACAGCAGCTAATCAAGAAGTGCTTATGGAAAAGAAAGAATTAGCTTTCTCAAGAATGATGAAAAGCATGATTTGCCTGATTGGCTACTGTCTGGTTGCATGTGTGTGTGTGTGTGTGTGTGTGTGTGTGTGTGTGTGTGTGTGTGTGTGCACGTGTGTGTGTGCACATATGTGTGTGTGTTTTATTCACAGATTCATAGATATTCCAAGACCAATGAGTCTCATGACCAGTCACAGTTTGCCACAGCTCCTTTCCCCAAGATGACCATACCAATCAATCTTGGAGTAAATCCGTGTGTGTACCCATCCAGGCATCTAGTTTATGCCTAAAGGAAGACAGTGAGTCTCACAACTTAACATGTAGGGGAAGTTAATTCCAGAGGTTTGGGAGGCACTGGGTTATAAACCTGTTCCTCTACCATATTTTATTCATCTGCTAGTGAAGCTTTAGGTCTCTGGTTCTAGTACTGGTGGAGATATTGGACTCGTGGAGAAACAGGAGGTTCAGGCAATTGGCTCTCTAATGGAGCTGTAAAAGAGATAGAAATCTCCCCTCAAATGTCTATAAGACACTGAACAAAGGGAAAGAGCTTTCATTCTCGCTTGGTAACTCATGGACTTTAGGCTTGAGCTTTTTTTGGTTAAGAACCTTTGGGGTCTCTCTAGTGGGCATTGTATTTGACAATTGCAACAATCAGTGCTGAGTACAATGAAGCAATTACCTTTTTAGAACTTGGTGATATTCCTTTAGCATTAGGGGCTAAATAAAATAATTTCCTGACAACCGCTGTCACATGATGGTCAAAAGACAGGGTGGTATCAACCTCCAGGTCCCAATCCACATTCACATTTTGTAAAGGTAGTTGCCTAAAAAGTATGATGAAGGGAAGGGTTGTCTACCAAAAGTGATAATACTATCATTTTTAGCATTTAGTTTGTGTCCATTTTAGTACAGCAGAATTGTAATAGGGAGAGTTCATTCTGGAGGGCTTGGGTGTCATAGGTCACTTAACAACAACCCCCATTTTACAATCATCTGCGAACTTTGTTAGCCAGAGGTCTTTAATCTAAGCTTGGAGATCTTAGAATAAAACCAAAAAGAAGTTGTCCCATCACAGAGCCCTGAGGGACACCACTGATCACTTTCTTATTTCTGATGAGGCATCTGCAACTCGCACTGAGTGGCTTCTGACTTTTAGCCAGTTTGCTGTACATTTTACTATATATATGGGTCAATTTGTAAATCATTGCACTTTTATGATGCCAAAATGAGGAATGGTGCCAAAGGTCAGATCAATATATGCAATGTGCAATGCATGGACACCATCTACCACATTTGTAACCCTCTGAGGAAATTTACCAGATTAAATAGACAGGAGCTATCCTTCACAAATCCAAACAATTGGGGGTGAAGTCTAGTATGATTCTTAATATTACAGTTTATGAGGTTAGTTATAATGCATTCCATGGCTTTGCAGGTGTTGCTTGTAAGGCTTATAGGTCTTTAATTATGCAGATCAGATGTAAGGCCTTCCTTGTGGAAGGGCATCACCACTACTTTGCACCTTTCATTGGGGGTAAAACTAGTAGCTAAACTTAGTTAAACGGTTTGAAAAGTGTGTTTACAAGGGCATATTTAACCATATTCATTAAGCAACCAGGTATATTGTCAGTTCTCATGGGGGAGGTATTTTTGGTCTTGATTAGCACATTTTGTAGGCTCTATATTAGAACGTCAAAAGTTCATTATTTCGAACGTTCTAACATCGAATCCTATTCAGCGAACGCTGAAAATATCGAAACGACAGATAACCGAATTTTTTCCTAGGGAAAGAATTTGGTTGTCCATTTCTGACGTTTCACTATTTTCAGAGCTATGGTGGAAAGTTATGGGTCGGGTTCAGGTAAGTGTGCGATTGGGCGTGGGTTAGGTGAGTTAGGGTTAGGGCGCGAGGGAGGTATGTGTGTGATTGTGTGGACGTGAGGGTTAGGGCGGGTTAGGTGAGTTAGGGTTAGGGCGTGGGTGAGGTGAGTGTCCGATAGAGATGGACCTTAGGGTTAGGGTTTGGGTTAAGGTAAGTGGATAGTTAGTGGTGTTTGTACAGTTTAGTGTATGATTAGCTGCAAGATTTTGGGTGTATGTGTATGGATTGCTGTTTGTTTGGTGTGCTTGTGTTGTGTGTATGTGTTTTGGAACAGCAAATTGTTTCCCTAGGAAAAAATTTGCTGTTCTGAATGTTCGATGTTGTCAGCGTTCGCTGAATAGGGTTCGATGTTAGAACATTTGAAATAATGAACTTTCGATGTTCTAATATAGACCCCATTTTGTAAATGATCTTTAGAGATAATTGGGGAGTATGGAATTCAGTTACTTTGGAGCTTTAAAAAGAATTCTCGGGGTGAAGCTAGCACTAAATTTGTTCACAATGATATTGACAATGCCATTTGGATTAGAATAGTGGTTCTATTATAAATAAGTTCTCAGTAATGTAGGGTATTGTTTGTTTACTTTACAAAAATATCTAAAGAAATATTTATAATCATCTTTGGCTTCAGAGATCAACCTAACTTCATGGTTTCCTTTAGTGGACCTGATAGTGGTCTTCAGTTTTTTTTTTTTGTTTGTTTTTTTGTAATGCTTTTGATATTATCCATAGGAAGCTGGGTTTTGGAGCTACTGTATAATTTAAGGAGTTTCTTTCTTTTCATGTATAGTTTGCTTATGGTGCAGTACCACCAGGGTGTTTTGGTTTTGTATTTCTTGTGATATATTGGTTCTGGTAAGGACTCCTCTGTGTTTTTCTGAAATTCCTTAGTATAGCTTGCTGCTGTATTATGGTCAGGGGAGAAGCAGTCATAAACTGAATTTTGATATTTTATACATAGTAGGTTGAAGTTAGCATATATATAGTTCTTACATTCAGTGGGTTTTGCCGTAACAGCTTTTGGGAGTTTAAAGAAAAAAGATCAGAAGTTTATGGTCAGACTTCACTGGAGAAGGAGACACCAGAGAAGTAGTACAGGGAATGACCGTATTTGTAAGCATCAAGTTAAGAATGTTGTGCTGTGCTCTAGTAGGTTTATTTACCAACTGCTCAAGGGAAGTTTTATTTATAAAGTCTAGGAACGTTTGGGGATCTCCTATATTGGAGTTATAGGTGTCTCAGTTTATTGTAGGGTAGTTAAAGTCACACAAAATAAGTGAGGTTTTTCTAATTTAGAAAAATGAGGAATCGTACATGGTCACCAGGAAACAAAGAAGGTATTCTATAACAAGCTATTGGTTGATAATTATTCTTATAGAGAGTGATCTGTAGTTCAGTGACTATAGTTTGTGAGTCCACAAGGATCTGCTTTGAGGTAATATTTTTCTTGACAAATATAGAGACTCCACCTCGGTTATCATTGGGCCTGAAGAAAAGAAAGCACAAAACCCTGTTACAGAGGGAATGTTATCTTTACATTTAACCAAGTTTCAGTAACTGCACAGACATGGTTGCTTTCCAAATGCAGCAGTGCCTCAGTGTCATTCTATTTATTGTTTAGACTTCTGACATTAAAGAGAGCCATCTTAATGGGATTTGATTTTGCTTTTGGGACTGATAAATTACACTGGAATGTCTGTCAATTGTACTCTGCCTAAAATGTACTGGGGGGGGGGGTAGCAAAGGCTTAAGCCAGTATGCAAAAGCCTTGAAAACAGACGTGTGGTCCATCCTAAGTAAAGCAAGCTGGAATGTTTTACATTTGCTCCCACGCACATACCAGATCCCCGTGGAATGACACTAGCTATTTAATCACTTATTGAAACTTAGTTACCTTTTCTTTGTATCTGGGCATCATGCAACGTGAAGGAAAGATTTCCCTCAGGACTATCGCCTTACCTGCATTTGTAACATGCATGGAAAGTTCTGACATGCCCCCTCAGCATATCCTTTAGGATTGTACGTCTCTACACACGTGTGAGTTTGTGTTTGTCTATGTCTCTGAGTCACTTTCATAAATTATATTATTCAAAGATTTTTAGTACTGTAATCATCAGATTTTTCTCAGGCAAAAAACACAAAACATTAAGTGGCATAGCAGTAATAAAGCAGAAATTATCAGACTTTTAACACTTTTTCATTCTTTTTCATGGTTTAATATCTATGTGTCCTTCTGAGCAGTCTTACAAATCTTGAATGCTTAACTGATTCTGTAGTTTGTGCTTCTGACAGTAATATATTAAAATTTTCATTTTGTAACAAGCCTCTAGACAGTCTCTCAGGGTATTCTAGGTCTAGATGAACACCAATCTCCTTCTTAACTCCTTGTGAAAATAACACTTGGGGCACACTTTTGGATATTTCTTTGGACACATCTCTAGGTACCACCAGCAGGGAGTTATTATGAACTCTGTGTATTTAGATCAGTCACATATGACATTCATTTTAAACAAATATCTTCTGTTTCTCTACAGATGGATCAGCTGCCTTCATAACCACACCTTATGGCTGCTTACCTGAGGATCCCTGCTGTGTTCTCACACTGTTCCTTTCCCCTCTTTCCTGCCTAAAAGATGGAGGCTTTTTTTCTAAGTTATGCCTGCAGATAACTAATTGCCATAACTTTGTTCCATACGCTGCAGTTTTTTTAGAATGAAAATATGTCTTTTTTATTTAAAAAACTTAAAAAAGTGACTTCTTTTCTCACAGCCTTCATACATGTAATCAAGTAACTGATCACAGAATGCTGTCAAGAGTTCACCATGCAGTTCTTATCAAGTACATTTCTTCACTTTTCATGCTTCTAATAGCTCTCACAACTCCTTGCTGGTTTTGTTTTAGCTTCTCTGTCTGACAGCCAGCTTTATACATTTCAGATTCTTCTGCGAGCTCTTAAAGTTGTGAAGAAATTTCACTTTCTCTGTATCATATCACTGTGTTAAAGTTATGTCTGAGTTTCTTAACAATCTGCCTTGTCTGATCATTTCGGACAATGCATAAGATTCTTGTACTAATGAATTATGTAACACACCAAACACAGTCTTTGTTTCTGTTCTTTAATTAAATAACATAAGAATCTATGGATTCTGTGGGACTTTGTGCTCTAGTGAAAATGGGGACTGTATGTTAGACTTTCCACAGGTCACAGTATCTCTGAAACTTGTCTCATAACTGCCCTAGTCTTTCAAACCTCTCAAAACCCAAAATGCTTTATAACTTTCAGAGCTTCTGTGACATGCAGAAATATTAACAATATGTACCTACCTTATTAGACTTCTGAATCCAGAAATTATCCTAAAGAAGAAGGCTTATTTTTGGATGTAGCTGCAACACTATTGAAACAAAAGTCAAGATATATACAGGATTGCATGTTGCCAGCGTCAACAACTTTAACTGCAGCTGTGCAGCGAGTTATAGAAAGCAAAATCACATGTTGTACATAGGGGACTTAGAGGTTAAAGGTACCAATTATTTTATAAAAATACACTCATACTATAGTGCACAGACAGCCAAAGCCGTCTCTTCCTTGGTCATCTATAAGGCAGGAAAGACCAACATTGGAGAGTGCCCAGTTCCATGCCTATGAAGGCTATCAACCATGCATGAGTCATGCATGAGTTAAATAGGACTTTGCCCACTTTGTCATAACTCCCAGGAATTGCAATCAAGGCAGCACATTTTCTAGATAGGGGAAGTTATGCAGATAATTTTCTGTCAAGGCTCAAATGGCAGGATTTTGCATGGAAGGTTACTCACCACAGTGAAAAGGAAAAAATTCCTCTGTGAATCCCAGTCATGCTCAGAAAAACCATTCAGGTGCCCTGTGAGAGTCATGGCTAAAACTCCTATAGATTGACCATCTGGAATAAAATGTAATGAATGTGCTGATAAAAAGCTTTAAGACCCAAAATGGGGCAGACACTGTCTATTGCATTGTAGACCCGAACAGTTTGAAGTAAAAACCCTAACCCCTTTCTAAAAATGGACCAACCTGCATGCTCTCTTTCAGTAGCTGAATCTGGAGCTACTCTAAGAGCTCTACTGAGATGTATTGGTCTTACAGTGAAGCCCATTTTTTCCTGGAAGAAAGTTTCTGGGTTTGACTAGCAATGGCCAAGGGGACGATCACATCTAGAACCACCTGATCCTATATGATTGCACTAAAGGTTGGTCAAAGTCATTGAACTATGATCCCCACCTCCACACATATATGCTCACACACACATACCTCCAAACTAGAGGAGTCAGAACTGCTACAATTTAGGTGTCCTGTTAGAAAACTTACCTTGTACAGGAGGTGGTAAAATTGTAATTATTTAGTGTCTTCCTCGAGGGGTGAGGAGGCTTATTCCTCTTTTGGAGGGTCTAGACTTAGAAGAAGAGGAAGCAGAATGAGGGGATTATGAATGCTCTAGTGGTGAGGACCTCTTTCCTCTTCAATAAGTTATTGAACAGTTCCTGACTAGACTGGCCAAAGAACACCTCTCCTTAAAGTGAGTCTCCAAGATGTTTTCAACTCCCTCAAGCCATGCCATTTCCATCTAGTGCAACTACATACCCCATCTTACAACCTTAGTGAAAGTATGTGTACAATTAACATACAGCAAGATACATGGTAGCACACTTTGAAAGCTGTTTACAGAGTCTCCACAAGGTCCATCTTCAACCCAAACTCAGAAAGGTCCTCAAGTTTTTCCAGCACCTTTTGTACAAGATGGGAATTGCACTTGGACAGAAGAGTTGAATAGTTAAGAGCTCTAATCTTCACTGCAACAAAAGAGAACACCCTTTTGCCACTCCTATCTATAACTTTGGACTCCATGTCAGATGAGGGTGGGAAAGTTTTGTAGTCTCAGGAACCTAATGTGGGCCAAAGAGATCATTTTGAAATCAATATGAAGATTCTTAGCAAGCAAATGTATCTGCTCATGCAAAGGATTGCAGTCTGCACTCTTGGGCACTGAAGGGGTACAGTCAGGGTACTTCCAGGCTACCTGTATGAATTCTTGTTGACTACCTCCACAAGTGAATAATTTAGAGCTCTTCAGCCGTTTTCTTAGCTACACCACCAGGTATTTCTTAATGGATAGGATGAGTGCTCAAAGACAGTTCCTGCTGTTTTTCATAATATTTAAAGCCTCACTGAAGAAGAGTTAATCTATAGGGCCAAGCAAACAGTAAATAATCAACAAAATTACATTAATTCCATTGAAAGTGGCCTGAGAAGCTATGGTTTAGACAGCTTTTGGACTATGTTGGTCCATTCATTGGAAAAAATGTTTCTAGTATTGATAGATATGCTTTTGCAATAGATGTATGTGTATGCCATAAACTTTGTTACTTGCATGTATCTTAATAAATTGAAACAAAAGTTTTAGCGTACGTGGTATTCCAGAAACATTAGTATCTGATAATGGATCTTATTTCACTAGTGTTGAGTTTGCAAACTTCATGAAAAGAAACGGAATGTTGCTAAGTGGTGCACCATATCATGCCTCATCTAATAGCCTGATAAGGACAGATGCATAGAGTAGGAAGCAAATGATGAGAACAACGAAATAAGACTGTCATGCGCCTTACGTTACAGAATTAGCCATCAGCAACTCTTACGTTACAAACTGTGAGGGCCACATTTCACTTTCTTTTGCCATATTTGAAAGCAAAATCTAGGGGGAAACAGTGGTCTCAGAAAGAGACATGCAATAAACATACAGGGGTTAGACTTTCTGCATCTTGAGATGAAGTCTGTTCGACAAATGCACCGGTATGATCAAAAAGGGATTGCTGGCATAACTAAGAGTTCTTCAGGCTACTGTGGTCACTGCTAATGTTACTCTGTGGGGAGTCATGTTCAGCACATTATAGCAAAATTCACAAAGAATGAGTTGGTTTGTGAACCTGGAAAAAGAGAGAGAGAGAAAATTCCTTGCATTGCAGGGGCTCCAACATGTTTGCTTCCAGAGATATGTGATATACCTGGGGTAGATACTGATAGGAAAGCTGCATCTGAGCCTGTTGTAATGAGCAAAGACCATAAAGAAGCCTTACATGCATATGACATAACAGAAGACAGACATTCTACAGATTTGTCCATTGCCTTCACCCTAGATATTCTGCTGGAGAAAAGGCTCCCATGTACTTGACAAAAAGATATTACACAATGTAAGAAAGTAGTGGCTGTCTGCCTGTGCATTTTTTTTTATGAGCTTACCCTATCTGCTTAAACTTTGTTTAAGCTCCATATTTTTAACTGCATACTTTGGGGGCATGCAGAGCACTGTTTAATTTATGTGATTGCTCACTTGCTACTGCCTCAGTGCTTGAGGTATGTGTGTGAGTGGGTGCAACTGAAGTGGCTGATGCCAGCTTACCCATCCCTGGACATTGTAGATCCATTTGCCTTCTACATACACAGGAGGAAGGCCAGGTATAAAAGCATACATCATTTAGATTGGGGGCATATTCTTTATTCTGCAAAGCAGCAAATAGTTCTGTGGCCCGATTCAGCTATATGCATGGAAGCATGTACACATCTATAGGCTGGTATTGTGCACACCATTTCTGCTGCATGCATGTAAATCTACTAGGGCTCATGGGTTCATACCATGCTGATTTCCCATTAGCCTCAGAGCCTGACCACACTTGTTGCATACTGGAACTTGCCTATACCCATGTATTTCTGCATCTACTCATTAAAACTGGATATGGACTGACACTTTTGTCATGGTGATGGAAATTTTATCCCAAAGGCAATAAGAAATATTGAGTAAGAAATTCATCCAACTTGCTACTAGCGTTAACAGAGATTTTAAAGCCTATTGGCCTAATGTGTCTTAGCCTTCCCTGTAATAGTTCTAGTCAGTGTTTCAGACAGGAGAGAGTTCTTTAAGGCTAAAATGTAAGGCACACATAACCTTTCAGGAGGCAGCAAGAGACTGAAAAAACAATTTTTTATCACTCTCAAGATTATTGTGGTGTCCAAGTCCATCAATTAGTTTGGGTAAGAATGTTTGTACACTTTTAGGCTGAATAACGTAAGTTAAGAGCATACAGACAGAGGTACTGTACTCAAAGACTGGATAAAACTATGATATGTAAAGGTGAACAATGGCCTCACTACCCCAAGTGGATCTTCCACTGACAATACCATGAAGTATACTGAACACATTCCTTAGTCCTGTGATGACCCATTGATGAAAGGAAAGTTGCCTGTCTATGAGTTTACCAAGGTCCTTTATGATGGTATACTGAGTGTTCATTCACTGTGATAGTTCAGATGAATTATTTACTTCCCAAATGTGATTATACTGTATTTGCCAGTATTAAGAGTCAGACAGACCATTGTTTTTGCTCCAGGAGTGGGTTACATCTACCCCCTGTGGATTTACTAAAGTATCTGTGGAGTAAAGGGCATATGTGGTCATACATACGTTGTTAGTCAGACATCCAAGAAAAATATGTCATCTTTTAGAAGAGCATGTGTTGATTTCTGTGGCACACCAGTAGGGATTTCTTTTGGAATGGACAGCTAGCCACCTACTATTGTTATCCTGGCTGTTCTAGGCAATCAGTTGTCTGTCTAAGGATCACCTAAGCATTAACTCTGAGTCACCCTGTTTTCATTTATTATCCCTGTGGGTGAGATGGTTTTGAGTGATTTGGAAAGATACAGGTAAGTAATCTCTCATTTATAGCAGCTGTGTCTTTATTGAAGAATGACAACATTTAGTATGTGTGATCTACCTTTCATAAACCCATCTAATGGTAGTACATTACCAGTTTCCTTCTTAATTAGCTCCACAATTATCATCTGCATAATCTTGTAGATGATACAGGTAAGGCTGATGGGTCTGCAGTCTTCTGGATTAGACCAGGGTCCTACTTTGTGGACAGAAGCTACTGTTGTCTGCTGCTATATTTTAAAGACAATGCTAATGTTGAGCCACTAAAGATGCGCAGTGGGTCTGTAAGGTAGTCTTCAATACCAGTGAGAAAGCCATCAGAGAGAGATATTGTCAGACTCATGAAACTTGTTTCGAACCCTAGACAGGAGTGCAACCGTTAGGCTTTGGATGAACTATAAAGCTTCTCAAACTAATAATGTAGTCAGGATATGTGTGTTAGCTTACTTTACTTAAAAGTACAGTAGAAATATCTGAGGGTTCAGAGGGAGAGAGAGAGGTTATGGGCCAAAATCTTTGAGCCAATCTACTATGATAATGGCCTGTGTGCCAGCTAACTGTCATCACCACCATCGACCTAATGGTCAAGGGAACAAAAGGACAAGCAGTAAGCAGAGAGCAGGATGATAGCTGACAGAGGTTTCACTGTAGAAAAATATGAATAGACAAAGATAAGTTGCTCTTTCACTTGTGTGGAGTTTGCAAATGATTTGGCATTCTGCTGCATTCTCTTACCTTTTCACTAATAACAGTGTCCTTGGATCAAGTGCAGAGTTACTGCTGGACTAAGGACTCTTTACTGAATTGGGACTAGGATGTTTTGCAAGTTACTTCATTGTTTGGTGGTTTTACTTGAGTTTGGATTAATTAAATAACTTTCAGTGCATTTCTCACTGCTTTGATATCCTTTTTTTAACACTTTTATTAGATTACAATTTAATAAATTGGCAAACATACATGAACAGAAAAGAAAAAACATATTAACATTTTTCCATTTATAAACATTATACGTCATATATATATTTTCTTTGTAACTATTATTACTATTAATTATATTATTATTATTATTACTATTATGGAAAAGCATTTACACATACAGCTCATGCACTACCTCACACAGAACAAGCTGTTATCCAACTTTCAGCATGACTTTAAGCCACACCACAGTGCTACTTCTGCCCTCCTCTCTTTCTTTAATGTCATTAACCACAACCGCAATAATAACAAACTATTCTCAGCACTCTTTCTAGATCTATCCAAGGCTTTTGACATGGTTGACCACAAAATGCTTATAAATACCTTGAAGGCCTTCTTCTTAAACAGCCATGCACTCTAATGGTTTCAATCCTATCTGCAGGGCAGGCAACAGGCAGTCCTATGGCAGGACAAGCTATCATCTTGCCTACCCATCAAATTAGGAGTCCCCTAGGGCTCGATACTAGGACCCCTTCTTTTCTCTATCTTTATTAACGGCCTTCATTCAGTCATCCCAGATGCTACCTGCATTCAATATGCGGATGAGTCCACCTTGATTTGTTCTGACACCTCACCAGCTACTTTATTCACATTAACCCAAATTACCTTTAATACAGTGGAAAAATGGCTCTCCAATCAACATCTAATCCTAAACCCCAACGAAACTAAGTTGCTCCTCTTCTCCCCCACATGCAGGACCCCCCTGACAGCCTTCAACATAACTGCTAACAATGGCACTAGCATCTCCCCAGAAGCCCAAACTAAACTACTGAGTGTCATAGTTGATAACAACCTGAAGTTTAATGTGCATATCAATCAAACTATCAAAACCATTAATAAAAAACTTGGCTCTCTATACAGAATCAAACCTTTCCTTACCCCACTTGTTAGAACTGCAATTGCCCATTCCCATCTGCTATCAACTCTTCTCTATGCCTCACCTCTATTCTCTGACTTAAACAAAACAGATCTTAATAAACTATCATCCTGCTATAACCACATTGCCAGATTTGCTACTGGCACAGCCTACCGGACACACCACTGTCACAACCTAAATTGCCTAGGATGGGTTGAACTGCCAAGCCTACTGCAGTTCAACCAGCTAATAGTGGCACATAAAGTCCTTTACCAACCAGAAAATACACCTGCACTAAAAAATATTATCAGCCCCTACACCAGCACCCGGCCACTGCGATCATCCACTAGACTCCTAGTTCAAACATGCAAATCCAACTACTCAGCTGGGGACTCTCTGTTTGCCAAATCTGTTAGAAAAATATGGAAGTCTCCCAGCTGACTTGACCCTAGAACCCTCACCAACTCAATTCAAAAACAAACTCAAGAAATACTTCAAAACTCATTGGTTATGTCCTTGCACTAACCCCGACTAGTGACCTCTCTATTTCTTAGGTGCCTTACCTTCAACTACTTCTAACCTTTTTCTACCATACCATTTCAAGAAGGGTCAATTGTATAACTGCTGCTCAATGTGTCTTAAACCTGAATGTAATGTTATGTATGTTTAACTTTGAAAATAATGTTATGTTTTGTAAAGTGTTTTATAATAAGTACCATATGTGCTAAATGCTGGTATTGTTTATGACTGTAATCTGCTTGAAACTAGCATTTACTAAATGTTCAATGTATATTATTATCTTGGAGCTTTTCTCCCCGGGCCTCCACTGAAAATGGACATGTATCTAGTTGAACTATCCCGGTCAACAAATGTAAAATAAATAAATAAATAAACTACTATCGGTCGAAGAATACATAAACTGCTGAATTCCTGCCTTCCTTTAAACCTCATTCCTCCTCCTGAACATTATTCTGCATGTAGTGTTCCCACAATTTCCATTTATTTCCATGTAATTTGCTCTGTTTTCCAAATATCCCTTTTCCAGTTCTTTTATATATTTTATAATATTCAATACTTCAAATACAGTTGGTTTAGACTTTGATTTCCATTTTCTTATAATTGCTTTTTTTTGCAGTCAAGAGAATTAAACGTAATAAGTCCTGACTATGTCTAGCAATTGAGATCCTGTGTCCCACCTCAAAGAATCATTTTCTTTGTTACAGTCATTTGCTTACCCAATATTTCTGACAGAGTACTCTGTAGGGAATTTTTAAAATCTGTGAACTCATTACAGTCCCAGAACATATGTTCCCAGTTATTCCTTTCTTTCTGATCTCAACTCTAGCATGTGTGATCTACCTGAGAAAAAATTCTTTGAAGTCTGCTTGAGGTATAAAACTACCTATGCAAACACTTCCAAGCAAAGATCCTGAACTTCTGGATTTTGTTGCATACTTAGGAGCCATACATATGTTCTCCCATTTTTCTCTTGCATATTGCTTTTCCAGTTTCTCTTCCCAATCTTTTCTAACCTCCTCTGATTGATTCTTATAGTTAATGCATATTTTATATGCCCTATTAATTATCTCTTTTTTAAACAGCAGCTTCTGTTCTAGTTTCAGCTTAAAACTCTATCATAGCAGGCCTTTCACTTAAGATTCCACTATTCCTTTTTATTTGCTTATACTCTATCAATCCTTAGTAGGGAAGGCAGTTTCTCACCTGCTGTCCAAACATCTTTTTGGCCTCATCCCACTCTACTACCTTTCCCCTCTCTAATTATTTTACCTTGGTTCCTTTGCCAGCTTTCTCCAGTAAATTACAGTTCCCTCTTGCCTATTTTCTATACCCCTACTAGCAGTCATCCCTATTGGTAAAAACTCCTAGTTTTTAGAATATTTTCTGCTACTTTATGAATATAACATTCTGTATAGTTATGATTCTCCTTAAGGGTCTGCATCCAAAATCCCACTCCCTCTTTATTTCTTGTATGTCCACCTACTTCATCTTCATCCCTTTCCACTTTGAATTATAACCTTCTGCTTGTGTTGTACAGATAAGCCTTAACTGTGTAGCTCCAAAATATTCCTTCAAATCAGGTAATCCTAAACCACCTTTTTCTACTGGAATGATCAACTTATCCCACTTAACTCATGTCCTCTTCTCCTCCCAGATAAATCCCTTCAATTCATTATTAAATATTGTCCATAACCTTTCCTCTGGTTGATAAAAATATGCCTGACCTGTATTTAAAACTAAAGGGACTAAAAACATTTTTACTGTTTGGATCTTACTATCTATAAACAAGAGTTTCCAGTTTCTCAACTTTTGTATTATCCTTTGTATAGTCTCTTCCCACATAACCTTAGCTGCCATAACAGAATCCCTTTTTAATCCATACTCCTAAATACTTCATCTTATTGTATCCCCATAAATATAGGTATTGCTGAACCAATTTGTGTGTGGGTGCATCATTTATGGCTATGACCTTTGTTTTATCTTTACAAAAGACCAAAGTTCTGTACTGACAGAAAAAAAATACTTTCTTTAACCACAAGAATTTCGACAGTTCCAACTACATGAGCGCTTTCGTCTGCCCAAAGCAGACTTCATCAGAATACTAAATCCATGGTGCCTCTAGTTTTTATACAATTCTTAATCAAAATAATTATTCAATAATTGATTAATTGAACCAATAAAATTAACAATTAAAAAATTCTTATGGATAAAAATGGTTTCTGAGGCATGGGTTAACCCTTCATGCTTTATAAACTCTTTTTAAAAAAAAACATGTTAAAGTGCAACTGTGCTGTATAAATATAGGTTGAAAACCATTAAATAAATATATTGTGTTTAACAAGGAATACAAAGGTAAATGATATAATTAAAAGATATATACAAAATATATGTATATAAATATTTTTTAAAAATATTTTTCACCAAAAACAACCTTGTGAATTGTGGTTAAACTGCACACATCTCTCTGTATGACACTGTAAACATATCGCTAGGTGAAGCAGATAACACTGTGGTTTCTAATATAACTTATGCCCACAGCATGTTCTTACTGTACTTTACACAATTTAAGATAACTACATTTCAAATCTCCATTAATATAGGTTTGTTGTTTGCATATTCACTCTTTGCTTAATGTTTCAAGTGTTCAATTAAACGAAAACATACAATATAAAAAATGTCCTACCCATAGTGCAGTTTGAAGTAAAAAACAAAACATTCTACCCAAAACTAGGAACTGAAACAAGAAGAAATACATTCACTAGAAGCTCAATCTTCCATGTAAAGCTTCTTTGTAGTCCTTCTAAAAAAAGCCACTTATACATACTATAGTGTTTTGACTATATGTTTATCAACAGTGGAAGACTCTCATAATGATAGTCATAGAACTGTACTACTCTAGATGAGGTAAATCAAAAATCCTGTAAAAGTCTGCAGGTTGTGACCTATTGCAACCCGGGTGTAAAAAACAATATAATGTTAAAAACCATTGTGTTCAATAAATATTGTAATTTTCAAAACAATGTATTACAATCAATAAATCTATTTTAGAACTATCAATCAATTTAAAAACTGCTGTTGTTGAAACATTATCAAAAATCAATAAATATTTTGTAAATGTTAAATATAAATATTTATAATTGTAAATTACAAAATAAAAGTTCTCAAAATAATTCTAACGGAATAATAAATTGATATGTATACAATATTGAAAAAGTTAAACCGAAGCTGCTTTGTCAATTAATATTGCTTTGATGTTGATGTATTCGTTGAGACCCGGAAAAAAGTTGGACCTGAGTCTCAACTGCCACTTTATCACCCTCTGTAATAAAAGATTTTTAATATCCCCTCCCCTAATATCTAATTTCATCAAGTCTAAAATACCAAACTTGAAATCTGTAAAACCTTCACAATCTATGGAATGTTTATAGAGTGCACTAGTCTCTTTTTTCACTTTGATGTCATTCACGTGTTCATAAATTCTCTCTCTAAGTGCCCTCTCGGTTTTACCCACATAGAAGGAGGGGCATTTGGTACATGTGGCTAAATAGACCAACATTCTGCTGCGACAATTACCTTTACAAAATAAGACTTTACTGTTCAATCCATTTTCAAGTTTAATTTCTTCCATTTGATTAATATGTGTACATTGTCTACAACTACCACACTTGGTTGTTCCTTTCTTTTTATCAATTATTATATTCCCTTTTTCAAAAAGTCTTTTAAAATTCATAGCAGTCTTATATGTAAATAAGGGTTTGTTTCCAACTGTCTCATAAATTTCCTTGTTAGTCTTAAAAATAGACCAATTACTTTCCAGAATGTTAGTAAAACAATCTGAAAATCCATTATATTCCACAATACATGCACCCGAAAAATCTTTAACATCATTCGTCTTATTGTCCTTGGGTGCAAGCCTCTGACCTAACAGGGGTATATACTTAGTCCCCCACCCTTTGTATACTTCTTCCAAAATTTCACCAACCAGCTGCTTGGGATATCCCCTTTCTAAAAATGTTTCCATCAAAAATGAAAATTCAAACAATAAATCTTTATATTCTGAGGTCATCCTCGCAATTCTGCCTTTTCGTGACTTTGTTTTATCTTCACTAATTTTATATCCCCAAAAGACATGAAACTGTTTCAAAATGTTCCACAACAGTGAGGTGTCCTTTTCTGGAAAGAGGACATCCCTGCCTGTTTCCTGTATTTAAATACAACTTTATCAGACAGGAACCCTCTCACTTTAATATCTTCCTAATTAACCTTATTATTGTATAAGCAATAAAAATGCTTCCACTGCCCCCACTCATAAAATCCCAGCTTACTCTGTCAAATGCTTTCTCTGCATCAAGACCGACTAACAATAGAGGTATTTACTTACATTCTGCTTCCCTCTGGATCATCATTGATATATTAATGTTGGCAAGTGATTTCCCCCCTCCAAAAAGCTACATTGATCCATATCTATTCTTTTAGCTAGTGTAGATATAAATACTTTATAATCATGGTTTAAAATTAAAATGGGTCTATATGAAGCTGAGACTGATGGATCTTTACCATCTTTAGGTAATACAGCGGCCGCAGCTTTCTTCCAAGATGTGGGTGCTTCCGTTCCTTTTAAAATACTGTTAAACAAAATCTTCCAGATATTTATCACTTTCTTCCCACCAAACCTCCAAATGAATACCATCTGTTCCTTAAGATACTTTCCTGAAGACTGATTATACATTACCGTTTTTACCTCATCTCTTCTTATCTTGATTGCTAGTTGTTAAGCCTCATCTACTTCTAACCTTGGCATAATAAAGTCTTCCATAAATATTTCCATTTCTGCTCTTTCTTTATTTCCATATTACTCAGTTTTATACAAATTTTCATAAAACTTCCAAAATATCTCTTATATGACTACAGGATCTCTGGTAAATTTTCTTGTTATAGGCTTCATAAGTTTGGCAACAAGCCTTTCTACTTTCTGTTGCCTAAGTTGTGCTAAAGCTTTCTAAACTCATGCATATTATCCAGATATTTTTATAGAGCATACCTAGCTTTTGGTGGGTTTTCTTTATGTTTTGTTGTATTCCCTTATTTTTCTTCAGAACTCTACATGTGTGCCTTTTTTTGTTCTGTGAGATTCCACTTATTCTGCAATACTTTAACCTTTGTCAGGCCCTCTAAGTAATTTCAATTACTTCTTAACCATCTCTCTTTCTCTTTTATTTCTCATCTATTTTTAAATTCCATTTTCATTTCATTTACAAGCTATAACTTCTGAAGATATTTCCATCTTCCCTAATAACGCTTGAATAATTTCTACTACCCATTCCTGAAATTCCTCTCTTTTGAATAGGTAGGTGGGAAAGCACCAGTGTCTCATTTTTACTTCATTCTCTGCATTTTTATCTTGGTTTTAATCGGTGCAAGATCTGACATAGTTATTGGATGTGTGTCAAAGCTTTCAATTAAATGCACATGTTCCTGTGAAATATAATTTCTATCTAGTCTAACCCAGTTATTGTACCTTGGGGTATAATATACAAATTCTGTTTAAGTTCCTTCTACTGAATTCACATCTTCCATACCAAATATTTTCATAAATTTCTTTAGAAGTTTAACCTCTTTTGCTATATTTTCGAATTTGGGTCTGTGCCAGTAATGAGCAAAAATGTTACAGCAGATAAGGTCATTATCAAGTATTATCCAAAACCTTCAAAAGCTTTGTCCTTCAAATCCCTACAGTTCTTGTGTGTTCTTAATGTATGTTAGTGATTTACAGCCATGGATTTTGTACCACAATAAACTCATTGATGCAGTTAACTACAAATACTGCAATCACTGTAGCTAGGAGAGGTGTTTCTGCAACAGTGGGAGTTATTAGCTATGCACTCACATGATGTCTGCAAATAGAAGCTTCCACATTTTGAGAAAAATGCAATGAGGGACTTGTATTTAATTAACCCCTGTATTGACAGGTGCTATTAAAGGGCAAAATTAAGTTGTAAATGTCATGTAGTCAACTACCTTACTAAAGATACAGGTTGAAGTCCTTTCAGTGCACAGCACTGAAGTAAACTAAGAAGACAAAAAGAAGGAAAATGAGTAAGTACCGTTAGTGGTGTTCATCAAGCAGATACATTAATGCTTTGTAGAGCTGTCAGTTAGAACTGGAAAGCCTTCATGCAGTGTTTGTTGGGGCTCCCTATTGAAATGTCAGCACAAGCCAAAAAAAAAAAAACAAGGACGGAAACTGAAGGAGAAGAGTGAATCCTGAACATCTCTCTTCTCCTTTAAACGTCCTTACTGCAGGGGACAAGCCGCCACTGCACCCCCACCCGATGTGGGGTATTACACCCAAAATTATATATACTCCAAGATCACCATACCTTGGAAAAAGGGAATATTCCAGGAAATAGCAGTCTCGGACATGGCATATGTACGTTTGTTTTATCAGCCATTCAGTCTTTGTGTTTCAGGACTCACTCTAGCGGGTTCCAACATTCAAAATGGTTACAGCTTTTCAGATTTATTTACTGGCACTTAGAAGGAATGAGAAAAATGGTCATCTCTGGTCACTGCAGCATAAATGAAGAAGAAGAAAAAAAACACAAGTTTACAGCATTAATTACTAACTGTGAGGACATATGAAAGGTGTTTGTTGCAACAGGTTTCAAAAAAATGATGAGGCCATTGAACATTTTGTTACACTTTTTTTTTTTTTTTTACTAAAAATTCAGCTTTGCAGTCCTCGTACATTGTAATTGAATAAGAGACCAAATTGTAATAGACCGGATTTGCCTTTAGAAAAAGAAGTTAAACATTACTAGGCATAAAAAAAATTGCAAAATGTAGCTTAACACTGTTCTGTTTGCTTACTTTGCCCCTGACGATTGTCAGTCATTAGCACCCTCCATTCAGCCCATGCATTTCCCCATAACGGGGGTGAAGGTGACCAGGAAACGTTATCATACAGACACTCATCAGAGGAGGTTTGTGATTTTTCTGTTTTTCTGACCTTAACCCCCCCACGTTTACTCAGCATAACACAGGGGTAGGGAAATGCATTAGTATGTCTGCAAAGGAAGTCCCTCTTACTTCTGTAAGGGTCTTTTCTTTCATAAGGCCCTACCTTACCCCAAAGCATGGAAGACAAAGAAGCAGCAGATAATGTATATGATATATTGCTAGTGATGTTAATCTGAAGTTGCTATTTAAAAATAATCATATTAGAGCATCCATATATGTTAAGTATATGTAATGACAGGATCAGTCCAGATTGCTGAATATATATGTACATTGCCTGCACACATAAATGTATTTCATAAATGTATAAATAGGTTTCTCTTTCCTTAGGAGTGATATGTGATGAAGTAAAGTGGGCTGCCTGAGTCTGTACATACCATGAATATGTACTATAGGCATTTCCACTTTGTCTACTGTATAGTATTGCCATTTTAAGATCATATGTTTCTCATAATGCATTGTGCTAGTGCCTATTGGCAATGTGTCAGTGATGGCTAAACTGTTGGCATAAAAAGCTACCCATTTGACTAAAATGATGGTACAGTCTGAAGTTAATGACAAATCTAATCAACAATACTGGATAACCAGAGGTGCACATCCTGACAGAAAGAGAATGTGTATGTAAGACCTGTGATGGCTGATTTGTCATAAACCACTAACTGTAATTTTAGCCAAAGCTGTGGGTGACGTGCCACTTGCATCCAGTGCTTGCTATTACTTCTCCAAAAGTATGATTTAATTTTTGAATACACTCCCAGCAAGCATCTAGCAGTGGCAAACAACCTTAAAATGCAAGTTTGCAAAGCATAGGCAAAAGAACCACCAAGAAAGGTTTTGAGCTGCTTGTAAACTACAAACTGCCAAAAAACAGCAAGTGACACATCTGCAAGATATCATAAAAGAACTCCCTGTTTGTATTAATTTAGAATGTACTTTACTTTCTTTTTCTTGGTTTGATGTACCTTACAAGTTCCTCATCTTGTATTTATTTTCATTTCCTTTTTGTAAAAGTTTTAAAACTAATAAAAATATTTTTGAAAAAAAAAGAACTGCATTAACCTAATGCTGTTTGATTAGTAAACTGATAAGAATACTTCAAGAGAAAAGCAGCCATAGCTTAAAGAGATCTCCAGGTGTTAGGATAAACTAATGCTCTGGTGCCGAGATGAAATCATAGATGGTCATACTCATTCAAAAAAGACATGTATGCACTGAGATATGCAACAAGTGAATCCACATAGCTCAGTTGAATAGTAAAGGCATCGCCTCAAGAGCAAAAGAAGTTATAATCACCCCTATACTTGGCACTTCTCTGGCCCATAATTGAGTTTAATGCTCCATTCAGTATGTACTGTACTAAGCACCTACAGCAACTAGACAGACCTCAGAGGTTTCTAACAAAGAAGATCAAGGGCCTCCAGCTTGTGCGTTACATGGACTGACTAAAATCATTGTCACCATACTCTGTATCATATAGACTTCTTAGGGGAGACTTATGCCTGGTCTACAGAGCAACCTAAAACCCAAACCTAATGAACTTACGCATATCACTAAATCAAATGGGTCTAGAGCCACCTGTTTCAGGGACTTAAATATGGACAAGCTGGAGGGACAGATTTATCTCCCAGTGACTGCCACATCTTTGGAACAGGCTACCAATTCATATGAAACAGAGTACCTCTGTGACACTGTTCAAGAAGATCCTGGATGAGTAGATGGGGCACTGTAAATTCTTAGTGGCGATAGCGTCCACAATCCTCCTGGACATGGGCAGTCATCACTAAATGCAGTCTTAGGTATTGAATAGTATATTGGATTGAAACACCTAGGCTTAAAATGACCTTCAGGTCGCTAGCCTAGTAATCTCCTATGATCGTATGATTTTTTTCTTAAGGATTAATTCTATCAAAATGGTACTTGAGCTGCCTATGCACTTCCAGAGTATGTGGAATCCTTCCCCTGGTTTTGTTAATCTGGATAAAACATGGAGAGATAGATGGCTTGATTTAAAGTAAATTCTGAAACAACCTTTAACATAAATGAAAGATTTGCTCTTAATGAAAAACCATGTCTCTATGGAAGACCAGCTAGAGTTCACCCACCATGACAGCTTGCAACTCAGATACTCTTCTTTCAGATGTCAGAGCAACAAGATCAGTTTTCCATTAATGAACCTTACATCTGCTTGATGAGAAGGTTGAAATGGAGACAAAGTTAACTTTTTCAACACAAAGCTAAGATCCCAGGAGGAAGCAACCTGTTTATAAGGAGGTCTCAGGTTTCCTTTCAGAAACTGTTTCACTAAAAACATAAAAGAAAAAAGAGAAGCCATGGGAAGACATGCTGAAATGGCCACAAGACGTACCTTAATAGAGAAGTTAGAGAGGGCAGGGGATAGTAACTCATACAAATATTTGAGCACCAGTGGTACACAATCCTTGAGAGGGCCTATTCATTGGCTAGACACCAACTAGAAAATCTTTTCCACTTGTCCATATAAGAGTTCCAAGTGGCAGTTTTTCTGGCATCTTTCAGTACCTGTTGCATATCTTCTGAAAATAATTGCTAAAAGGAGTTAGAATTGAATTATCCAGGCAGTCAGCTTAAGATTTTTGAGACTGGAGCGTATCAAACTTCCCTTGTCTTGTGTGTAGTGATCCAATTCAGTGAGGTGCCTAGGTCAATTAATTGCGTTGGTCAACAGAATACGATGGGAGAAAGAAAAAAGCTGCACCAAAAAGGAGTCAAAAGTCCTTCTTTTGGAGAGTCCTTCTTGAATCTTCAGAATTACCCTTGGAATCATTGGAAAGGGTGAACATCAGGTCCCAGTCGGTTGAGGGTATGTCACATACTTATGTATTTATTCTTGTTTCTTTTTCTCTGAGCAAATGTGTACTGACTGTTTAATACTTTTTACAAAAACTGAAACCTTGATGAATTAAGGCATGTTTATTGGTACCAGGCTGCTACAAATACTAAAAAACTGCTGTTTTCCTTGTAAATTAAGAAACAAGCAGGGAACTGTGAAGTTTTTAACAGTAGGGCCTAGGAACAGAGTATTGGGCATATAAAAAGAAACAAAAAAGCATGCTTGTAACTCATTTAACAGTAGGGCTTAGAAACAGAGTATTGGGCATATAAAAAGAAACAGAAAACATGCTTGTAACTCATACCTGCACATGCTGCCTCTAGGCATCTGCCTTACTGGTTTAGCCCCGCTTCCCTCGCTCCATGCCCCACCCAGCCCCCATATCCCACCCACCCCGGTAGTACTACATTTATAGTACCACTAGCATGCCCCCTTAATTAGCTAACCAACTACATGTGCTCCTAGAACCCAGCAAACTCCTAGCACAAGAATACACCCTCTATCCACCCCACTATCCATATTAACCCACCCATAGCTATTCTATTCTCTCTAACTTTTATCCACCACATACACTCAATACAGACCCTACCCTAGTAATTAACTATGACTACAGCTAAAGCACTAATGCTGTTACCCTTAGTACCCCTGCTATTCATTCCTTATCACCTAAGCTCCTATGAATATGTACAGCATCTTGAAATCCAACACCCAAACTCTCAAACAGACACCAACCCAGCATTTAATAAGTTTATCCACCACATAACCACCACCTCTCCTAATTCCTTGCCCCCCCAATTACCATCACCCAACTAAATAAAGCTACATTAGCTTAAAAACCAAAAGCTACGAAAAAATCATAAACAAATTTTTAAGACTCATAACTAACTTAAAAATTAATCTTATGAAGGATGGAGACATCCATCCCAACCCTGGCCCATCCACAACAGTAGACCCAAGCACACAATCTAACAACCCAATGTGTACTACCCAGATTGATAGACTTCCAAACTCATTTCTGGTCTGTCATCTCAACATTAGAAGCCTAAACAACAAGATCCATGGCCTACATGGGTTCTTAGCTATTCACTCCCCTGATATCCTCTACCTCAAAGAAACCTGGCTAAAACCAATAACCAAAGATAACAAAATAATTCCCCCACAGTACAACATCCTTAGACTGTACCAGATCTCTAGGAAAGGTGGTGGGGTAGCTGTACTATACAAGTCTACCCTAACAATAACAATTGGCACCCAACAGCCACCCCAGTTTGGCAATGCAGAAATTCTCATCACCAAACTAATAATAAACAAAAATAAATGCAGATACATTGTCTGCATTTATATTCCACCTGGCAAGAATGATAATACTCTAGAAAATATCTTACATTGGCTAGCTTCTAACTATCCTCAGGAAACCATTGTCTTGGGGGACTTTAACATTGATTGGAACACCTGTTCCTCTGAAACTCCCTCCATCCATTTAAACCTCTACGGGTTTAATCAGATCATTGCCACCCCCACCAGATTTAGCAAAAATAGATTCAAAGATAGTATCCTTGATTAGATACTTATTAGCAGCCACCCCCAAAAGTACAAGTCAGGTACATTACCCGATGATCTAAGTGATCACTGCCTTACCTATATTATTAGGCTCAAAGCCGACATTCCCAACCAGCCCACCTACAAAACTATAAGAAATGTCAGGAACTTTAACCTTGACAACTTCCAAAATGAACTCAAAGCATGTAAATGGAATGTCTTGAAACGACTCCCATTACAAGAAGCAGTTGAGTACTTCAATACCAGATTTCTGGCTATCCTTAACCCCCATGCTCCTACCCGTACCATCCATGTAAAATCCACAGTTGCACCATGGCTATCTAAAGAAATAAAAAACAAAATTAAAGTAAAAAACAATGTCTGGGCCAGGTGGCAAGTTACCAAAGCCCCTATGGACCAAGTAAGATACCGGCAGCTAAGGAATCAGACCAAATAATTTGTCATTCTAGACAAAAAAATCACTACACCCCCCCTACAACAAAAATATCAGCTAAAACCTCAAATGTCCTGGGCTAGTATTAACAATCTTCTCCACCCAGGCCATTCCGCCACTCCTACCTCATCAGCTGCCCTTAATAAATCCCCTGTAGAAATTGCAAACAGCTTCAACTCCTTCTTTACTGAAATTATCCAGTCTCTAGCTACCTGCCTCACTCCATCGGACACAAACACCAGCTCTGGCACATCTAGCCCTGATCCACCCAGCACCCAACCCCCCTTTACCATTCAAACCGTACCCACCAACCTGATCTGCACCTTACTCAAAAAGCTAAAACCTACTACACTAGCTGCCAACCACCTCCCAGCTGAATATTTTCAAAAAGCAGCTGATGGCATAGCACTTTCCAATTCAATTCTAATCAACAGATCCATCTCAGAAGGATCCATCCCAGGAATATGGAAAATATCATGTTATAACTCTCCATGAAGGGGGAAGTTCCACAGAACTATCTAACTTTAGACCTATAGCCATTCTTTCACCACTAGCTAAAATCATGGAAAGATGCATACACAAACACATCATGCACTTTCTTATTCAAAACGGAAAGCTCGCCGACTCTCAACACGGCTTTAGGCCATTCTACAGTACCACCACAGCTCTTCTACCTTTCTCTAATGTCATCAATCTTCATCATAACAACAACAAACTATCTTCAGCACTCTTCCTAGATCTCTCAAAAGCTTTTGATATGTTCAACCATCAGCTACTGCTCAATACCCTACAAACCATCGGTTTAGACCAATACGAAATACAATGGCTTCACTCCTACCTAAACGATAGACAGCAGGCTGTCTTATGGCAGAGCAAGCTGCCATCCCAACTTCCTCTAACCCTAGGTGTCCCACAAGGGTCCATACTAGGTCCCCTTCTTTTCTCTATCTTTATCAGTGATCTGCACACCACCATCCCAGGAGCCACCTGCATCCAATATGCAGATGACTCAGTGCTAATATGCTCTGCCTCCTCTCCTACACAACTTCTAACCCTCACCAGACCACTTTCAGCACAGTAGAAACATGGATAGCTAATCACTGCCTGCTTCTAAATCCTAACAAAACCAAGCTACTACTTTTCTCCCCTAACCATAGAATTTTTCCTCCTTCCTTCACATCAAATCTAGCAATGACACCATTATCTCCCCTGATGACCATACAAAGCTTCTAAACACAATAATAGACAACAACCTTAAATTTGATAAACATGTAAATCACACTATTAAGTCTGTCAACAAAAAACTTGGCTCCCTGTGCAGAGCCAAACCTTCCCTCACCCCCCAGGGTAGCTATTGCAAGATCACACCTCCTCTCTACCCTTATGTATGCCTCCTCTGTACTCACCAACCTATCCAAAACCGATCTCAACAAATTATCAGGATGTTACAGTCATATAGCCAGATTCACTACTGGCATAGCTTTTAGGACCCACCATTGCCAGAACCTCAAAGCACTGGGATGGCTAGAGTATGCTACCCTTCTACAATTCAACAAGCTTATAGTAGCACATAAAATACTCCACCCTGCCCTCAAAAATATTCTCACCCCTCATAGTGCCCCCAGGCCATTACGCTCAGCTGATAAACTATTGATACTGACCCAAAAATCCAACAACTCTGCAGGCAATACTATATTTGCCAACTCAACTGGTAAAATCTGGAATCTATTCCCTACTGCCATTACCAAGGGAATCTCACTACCCTTATTTAAAAGAGAACTCAAAAAATAACTCACATCTCATTGGCTGTGCTCTTGTTCTAAACCTGACTAACAACTTCACTAATACATGTCTTGCTACCCAACCTGTTGTTTAGCCAAGTATCTATGCCTCATAGTATTTGAATGTCTAAGCATTGTGAATTATGAGATCTGATTGTATTCTATGTTCACATTTTCCAATATGTCTCTGCCAATCAGATGTAAGTCTGCACATTGTGTATATTGATATCTGCCTGTATTCTTTGTCTATATTTTTTGAAACATTTCTGCCTGAGTTTATCACTCAGTGATGTATGTACTGTCTCTTTTTGGTATGTGGAGCTTTTCTCACCGGGCCTCTGCTGAAAATGGACATATATCCAGTTGGACTATCCTGGTCAACAAATGTAAAATAAAATAAATAAATGAAGAGAACTTTAAGGTATGGATCACAGTCCATTTCTGTTTGACATTAATGTGCTTTCATCTGTCTGAGGAGTTCCACATGCCTTGCACCTTTACCCCAAATAGAAACTGACCCCAAGTAAATTCTGAGGCACCTGTAGTCACACATTGCCTTGGAGGTAGAGGAGAAAAGGGGAAACCTCAATTTGCTTGTATTTGTTGTATTTGTAATCTTCACCAGTGGAGTTCCTTTTTTATGAAGCCCAAGATTGGATTCTGAAATTGCAGAGGATGCAAATGTTTGGTCCATGTGTTTCTTAGAAACCATTGAATCTTTCTCATGTGCAGCCTGCAAATGGAATAACAATAATCACAGAGATCATAACACCAAGATCCTGAGATATTCTCAGGCTAAAGTCTGTGACTGATTCCAGAAGCTCAGAAAAGTTTCTAGATAAAAATCCACCTTCTGTTTCAAAAAGGACTTTTGCTGCAAGGCATCTGTGACTCAGCTTAGAAAGGCAATCCTGTGTGAAAGGGTCAAGGAGAATTTCTGAACATTTATCTAGAACCCCAGATCGGGCATTAGAGAGGAAACCCATTGTAAGAACTCTTGACATCTAGGAAAGGAATCTACAAGGATGAGTAAATCATCCAAATAAGGAAACTGTGAATGCCATTCAGTCTGCAATGAGCTATGATTTGAGCCAGACACTTTGTAAACACCATTGGAGCCATAAATAACCCAAATGGTAATGCAGAGAACTGATAATGTGATCCAGACACAGAAAACCTGAGAAATTTCCTGCAGCTTTTGGTTATGGGAATATGATGTCATGCATCTTTTAGAGCTAACGTTACCATAAAACTTCCCTAGGAATTAGAGGTAATAGATTCTGAAGAGTCAGTACTGTGAATTTAAAATTTTTCACATACATATTTAGAAAGGAAATATCTTAACTGATCATCAAGAAAACTCGTTCTTTCTTTGGTACCAGAAACATTCTAGAATAGAAGCCTCTGCCTCTTTGTTTAATGGCACCAGTTCTATAACTCCTAGGGTGAGTAAGTGCTGAAGAATCTGAAGAAAGTTCTGTTTAGTATTTTAAAAGAGGTATTTACATCTAGTGATGTAAATACCACTCTTTCAAATACCAAATGCTAAATAGAGACTTCCTCAGGTTCTTCAGCACCTACTCACCCTAGAAGATGATGAAGAGAAGTGCCAATTGTATTCCTCATGAAGCAGTGGCTCCAGGCATAGCATCTGCATAATCATACACACTTCTTAAGGCATTTTTTTGATATGTGAGGAATATTAGAAACAATGGAATTTGGAAAGGCACTACCTTCAGGGGGATGAGTAGCAAATAACTCTCTCAAACTTTCTGCACAAAAATGAACAAACTTCCACATGTGGGCCTGATAGTTAAGAATTATATGCACTGAAAAGTGGAAGAAGAGAAGATTGTCTTACCAAATCTGTCCAATGTCTTTCCTTCCTGGTCCACAAGGGAAGGACTGGAGGATACCAGGAGTCTGTCCCCTACTGACAATGCTATGGATATGGCCACATGGTCACAAATGAGGTGGGAAACAAATGCTTGTCAGTTTGAGGAACATTGAAAATCCTATCTGCCTTATTATGATTATTATTATTATTTTTATTGAAAGTGGCTTTGTGGCTCTGTCACATTCATTGACCACTCAGCTCTCATCTACATCCACTGGGGACCAATCATTACGCAGTACACAGCACAGCACCCTTGACAGCTCATAGTGGTGAATAGGCAAGACAATGAAGATGCAAGCATTCACCTACATCCCCTGGGAACCAAACTTTATGCAATACACATCACTTCAGCACCATGGACAGCTCACAGTGGTGACTAGGCAAAACAATGCAGATGCATCTAGAATTTTAATAAATCTTTATAAATCTAAACAATTACAGAATTACTCTTGCATTAAACCTTGACTCTTCAACCACTCTTTTATTTTTTAGTTTTTAAGTAAACTATAACACTAATTCTGTATAGACAATTACAGAATCACTGTTATATTTTACTTAAAAACTAAAAAGTAAACAATAAAAATATAAAAATATGTTTTTTAAATATAGAATACTTTTTATTGAGTAGCTCTAAAAAGTGAAAAATAAGGAAGAAGAGTGAAAACTTTGCAAAAGAAACACAGACAAGCTGATTTCAGAAAAGTATTCAAGGTTGGTTTTACTGATTCCTGCTACTTCTGCTACCTCAATACAGGTGCCTAAAAGAAATTAAGACCCTATCATCCAGGCACTCAGTTGAAGTTGATTGATGTCAGAGTGTATCAAACACCCTTGTTCTTGTGTAAGTAGATCCAGTCTGTGAATTAGCTTGTGGTAATTGCCCACTGGCCATTTCCAAAAGGAGGTAGAACCATGGTTGCCTGGACCAGAAGAGAATCACCACAATGATATTGGAGGATTCCTTCTGAATCTTCAGAGGTACCCTGGTATTAGTGGAAAGGGTGGAAAAGAATACAGGAACATTCCCCATCCAAGGAAAGGAAAAGAATAGAAAAGGCAGATGCAGGAAGTCATGTAACGGAATCCTACCAGCTGATTGTTTAAAGAGAAGTCAAAAAGGGCTACTTGAGGCACTCCCCACTGATGGATCAAATCTTGAAAGACTCCCTAATCTAGTTTCCATTCGTGAGGATCTCCCCTGGTCCTGCTAAGCTTGTCTGTCACACAGTTTTGCTCTGATGGAATGTAGGATGCCTGTAGAGTAAGACTGTGTTGTGAAGCTATATCCCAATCTAACAAGGCTAGTCTTCAAAGGGGGTGCAACCTGGTTCTCCCCTGTTAGACTGTGGTACTGTCTGTAACAACTTGAAGAGATCCCAGGGACAAAAGATGATCCAGAGAGTTGAGTACCTTGACCAGGACAAGCATCTTTTTGATATTCATATGCTTGCATCTATTCTTGGTGCTCCAGACACCATGCACTTTATCCCTCCTGAAACTGCTCCCCAAGCAAAGTCCACTAAAACACAAAACTTCTAGTTTCAAGATAACTTTCCTAAAGAAGAAAGTGATTAAATGCAAACAATATTTTGAAAATGGAAGTTTTTCCCCAAACAGAACTTATTTCCCAGCAAAGTAACAGCACCAAGCAGACTGTTGATCCTCAAAAGCCTTAGAGGAATATACTCTTCAGCAGTAGTAAAACTCTGAAGGGCTTGGCACACAAACTTGGTTGTAGTCAGCTAAGTTTAATCTGTCTGACAGTGTTAGCATGGTGGAGGTGCCCTGAAGCTTTGGAAGTTGGACAACTGTTATATCCTTGGCAGAATATAACCCATATAGCTAAGGCTACTCTTAACAGTGATCAAAATGATGAACATGTTCCCCTTCTCAACTATAAAATATCATCCTTGGAATATGAACATTACCTAGCTGAACTGGTAATGAAATGAAATGGGAACTAGAAATCAAATGATTTTCATCTGACTGTGTTGTAGGAGAGTGCTAAACAGTCTCCAAAGTGTAACAAGCCCAATCAACCTTGCAACACAATTGGCATGACCATATGCCTGCTTCTATAGGACAACTAGGAAAATATTAGATACAGTACAGGCTAATTGCCAAAACTGCCTGTGAAATTACACCCACATCATATGATTTTCAGATTTAGTACAATAATCTACAAATGAATAGAAAGCATGTACTTAAAGTGTCACTGCTGAAATCCAGGAGAATAAGAACAGCCCTGGTGATGTGCCAAGACTGTAATGTGAACAAGAACAGAGTCTCCAAAAAAAAAAAAAAGAACAGTGTCCAGATAAAATGTATCCTCTAAATGAAATGGATTGCAACATTATTAACATTACATTTCTTGTGTCAACATGCAGAAAACACTCTAAAAGATCCCTGTTAATCAAAAAGAATTAATAAATGATCACATATATGAGAATTTTATTATATGCCGTTTGAATATGCTCCATAGTGTAGAATGCTAGTGCTTTATTTAAAAAGGTGATGAATCAATATTTGCCACCAGAGGGCAGCATTATATTATATTTGCAATGTTTGTGCCCTTGTAAACCACATTGTTGTTTTCTGAAACTAGTGTTGTTAGTCTTATCAATGCAGCCACCACAGAGAACTGGTTCATGTTACAAAAAGTTAAAAAGGAACTGACAACTACTGTTGCTGGAAATATTTCACTGCTAGTCTTTAAATTGTATACACCAGAAACCCCAGAGGGCTTTGCAGTTGCTACTGGTGTATTTGATATTCCTCTCACTGCTGTGGCCAAAAGTAATGTGGACTGGTCAGAGCTTTACTGGGAAAAGAGGAAGTGTTGTTTATGTATGTGGGCTTTTTTTTAGTTAATGATTTGATCTTTGATAAGTGAAAACTACGGCCAAAAACTTGGCTAGCACTGTGGAACCCAATTTAGTCAAGGCTGTTGTCTACAAACATTTGATAAATGTGTTTATGTACAGTTTCTTTCATGGTTTAGCCTAAACAGATAATTGACAAGATCACTGTGCTGCATTAGCTAACATCTTGAACTGTCCTTGACTGCCTTTTTCTGTGTGGCAAAGTGTACTAAAAAGAATGCAGAAAGTGGGAGTGTGGAAAGGAATGCTTCTTTACATTTATACTAAATAAACATTTGGTTTTGTCTGAGAACACTAGCCAAGGCCAGATTCCAGAAGACTGGGGAAGTATTGTGAAGGGTATCATTGCTGTCCTGATCTCCACCGAAAAAAGCTTGAAAATACAGAGTACAAGGGTGATGTATCTAACTGTACAGAGTGCATTCCACTTTTGCTGTCACATACAATGCATAGCCTTATCACACCAAAGCCAAATAATATAATTCTGTATTATAAAATAAAGGATCATTAGTATTAAAAAAACAGCCCATCCAGTGTGCCCAGTGTAAATACAGCATATACCAACAGAAGAAGGTCTGCCTGCTAAAGTACCACTGAGCTGTCTAACTTTCTATTAGCATATGCTGAGTAACAGCATTCTATACAGAGGATGTACCAAAATACGAGAAAAGTCAGGAAAGTTCTGCAAAACTAAAGAAAAAGAAACATACCTGATTTTCCTCATATTTTTACTATGTCCTCATAAAATTTTCTATTTTCTTTTTTAAACAAAAAAAACCTCAACTGAGATGCTGCTTTCTCTGTTGCTTCTATTGGACTGTGGTACTGTGCAAGTTTAGGAATGTAAGTCCCATGCACAATGAAAAATACGTCAGTAAAGAGAAAATACAGAAGGAAACTAAATCTCTGTTATACAAACACAATATTTAAGAAAGGCAAGCAATTTCTTTCTTAAATAATTTTATTGTATAAGAGCAGTAATCCACTCGATATATGCCCACACACAGTCGTGGATTTTACACACACACACACACACACACACACACACACACACACACACACACACACACAAGGTTGTGGATTATTGCTTAAGTATTTTATACCTATGGAAGATATATATGCCTACTTTTAAGACCAGCCAACACCAGCAAAGCATTGGGAATGCCATAAGGACCAAGCAGAACAGGTAGGTCTGCAATGTTCTGCACTACAGATTGCTCTACATAAATAATTAGGGGAAGGGTTATGAAAGATAATGTGATCAACACTGGGCCTCATGCTGGTCAAATCACTGCACTGCATTGTAAGGAGGGTCAGGGGATCTGCCATTGATGATAACTTGTCAAGCAGAAACAGTGATGTACTCTTGGTGTGGGTTTCCATTTTCCAATACATATGGCAATTCTAAGAAGATGATTTACACCAGTATAGGTCTACAATCACAGTGGACATCTATGCTGACAGACAATGGTAGCAAAAACAAAAACTCCCTAAGGATTTGCCAGCTACTGAAGAACACAGGGTCAATGCAGCATTGGATAGTGGAGTTGGAGGGTGATGTGACACATGGAGAGCAGGGCAGTCATATACTGCACCTGTGCCTGACCAAATGCAATGGGACTCAGATATGGATGGCAGTCTTTTGGAGTTCAGTGGCTAGCACTATTACACTGTTATGCAGAAGTGGTGGTGAGAATGTAATATCTATATATCTGTGCATGTATGCATGTTTGTGTGTGTGTGTGTGTGTGTGTGTGTGTGTGTGTGTGTGTGTGTGTATATATATATATATATATATATATATATATATATATATATATATATATATATATATATATATATATATATATATATCCACACATACATTTTATATATATATATATATATATATATATATATATATATATATAGACATACACACACACACACACATATATATATATAGGGTCTACTTTCATTCACTGAAAACTCATTTCACTGAATTTCAATTCACCCTCAAAAAATCACTGAAAGCTCAAATCACTGAAAACTCATTTCGCTGACTGAAAGTACTGTTCAGCAAATAAAAAATATATGCCCTTTTTCACACTGTAGTGCAATCCTGGAATTAGTATATATAGTTGGGAGGGTGGGAGGCACAGCCTCCCACCTACTTAGCGTTTATATTTATGAATCTCATTTAACTGAAAGCTAACAATATAAAACCAAACGAAGGTGGGGGGGCTACACCCCCACACCCCCAATGTGGGGGGAATGCAGCACCCACAACCCCCTAACTATATATACTAACGCCAGGCTTGCACATAGTGAGGAAAAGGGCATATACATTTTATTTGCCCAACAGTACTTACATTCAGTGAAATGTGATTCAGTGAAATGAGTTTTCAGTGATTTGAGCTTTCAGCGATTTGGTGTGAGTGTTTCAGTGAATTAAAGTAGACACACACACACAAACTAGGAATCCAAAAAACCAAAGGCAAGCAGGAACAACGTAAAAACAGTTTATTGTAAGCGCTTTCAGAAAAAGACTGTGCTTTTCCTTCTTCAGATCTCGAACAAACATTTTCAAATGCTTATAAAACAGCCCAAAAAAATCACTTAATTAATCAATTAGGCTAAGAATCAAATTTTAAAGTAAAAGAGTCAGTTATTTAAGCCTTTCCACAGACAGTTGTTTGCAGTTACACTAAACAGCCCTTGGGTTACAGGAATCCATACTAACCTACCTAATACATTTGAGTACAATTCTAAAACTGTATTATATTTGATTCAAACAATTATAAACCCCAAATCAAATATATTTAAAATAATTTTAAAACAAATATACCAATATAACATACTAAGCGGTCTCCTGGAACAACCACATGTTCAATTTTTCAGTTTCATCTTTTCAAAGAAAAAAACTTTAAAAAACATTTAATCGAAACTGTTTCATTCAAACCCGGGGGCAAATATGCTGCAGTGGAGATTTGCCATCTTAATTCTTCAATTTCCAAATTAATTTGCCAGGGCCCTCTTCTAATGTCCGTACTAATATGTTTTAAAACTGAAAACTTTTACGAGCATATGTATGCTGTCGGTAAGAGGGACACAAATAACGCACTGGCCAGGCACATTGGTGATTTCCCAGACCACTCCTTAAGTTTTATATGCTGAGGAAGGGTGTAGACCTGAAAGCTTCATTAAATCTTGACGTGTGGTGACTTTCGTGTGTTTTTTGGATTTTGCTGAACAACTAAGCGTGTTTTAACCCTAATTTTTCCCAGCAGCTCTTTATTCTGAGAGTTATAGACATAAGTAATGGTGTCTGTAAGCCATTTTGATAAGGTGACTTTTGAAACTGAAGTTCCTTTCCTGTTTTCTGAGACTGAAACAAACAGTTGGTCAGATTTTCTAAAATCCTTTGTCCTATGTAGGTAGAAACATAACTGCCTATGTACATCCAATTGGTGAAGCTCATATTCTGCCTTGTTGCCATAATTGGAGAAAAATACCAGTAGCTCAATAGACTGATTTAAATTGGCCTCAGAACAAACTTTTGCAGAAAGGAAGGATTTGCCCTGAAAGACACTCTGTCATTGTGGAAAATCAGATAGGGGGATGAACAGACAGAGCTTGCAGTTTTGAAACCCTCCTAGCAGAAGTAATGGCTGTCAAAAAGATTGTCTTCCAAGATAAGAACTTTAGTGGGCAAGAGGAGGCTAGTTCCAATGGAGGAAGAATTAAGGAGGACAACACCAAATTTAGATCGCAAGGAGGTGGTGGTTCTCTTATGGGAGGTCTTAAAAGGAATGTACCCCTCCAAAAGGCTTTGCATAATCTATGGAGCATTATGCTGGATCCCATGTCTCCTATGTGGTAGCTTGATATAGCAGCTAGTTGTACTCGTACTGTGGCTGCCGCTGCACCCTGATTAAAGGTTTCTGTTAAAAACTCCAGAATTGCTGATATAGGGGCTGTAAAAGGGTCTATATGGTTCTTGTCAGCCCAACAAGAAAACCTTTTCCATTTGCTTGCATAACGTTTCCTAGTTGTATTCTTGTGCGTAGAAACCAGAATGTGTCGCACTGCTGGGGATAGTTCTGGAAGCATGGCTATGATGGCAAGTGGAGTAACCAAGCTGTCAGCTTGAGGCTTTGAAGAGAGGGGTGGAGAATTCCTGACTAATGAGTCAGAAGATCGGCACTGGGTCCAGGATCCAAGGCTCCTCCTGAAGATGGGGCCATAGAAAGGGGAACCATATCTGATGAGGCCAGTAAGGAGCAATGAGAATCAGCTTGCAACTAAATGATCTGGCTTTCTGGAGAACTTTGGGTTTTAATGGAAACGGAGGAAATGCATAAAGATGTCACAAGGGCCAATCATGAGCAAGTACATCCCTGGGTGACTTCCCCAAAGGGGGGATTAGGGCAAAGTAGCTGCTGCATTTGGAGTTGATGGACATGGCAAAAAGGTCACAGCAATGCTGGCCCCATTTGCAAAAAATTTGGTTTACAATTTCCTAAGGGACCACTCATGAGGCATAAGAATTGCCCTGCTTAGCCTGTCCGCTATCACGTTGGATTTCTCCAGGATGTGCCTTGCAGTTAGAAAATGCTGAGAAGAAATTGCTCATTGCCAAGCTCTCTGAACCCCTCAACAGAGGGGGTAGGATCTGCTTCTGCCTTGTTTGTTGATGTACCACACCACGGACATACTGTCTGTTTGTATTACAATCGTACCTGTTGGAACAGAGCTCTGGAATGCTTGCAATGCCAGAAGCACCACCCTCATCTCTAGGACATTGATGTGCAAGTGGTATTCATGTTTTTGCCAAGTCCCTTGGACAGTCTGTCCCAGATAATGCCCCCCCCCCTATCTGGGAAGCGTCCGTGGTTACTGTAGCTACAGGCTGGGGAAGAACAAATGGTCTGCCTATCGTTACCTGCATGGACTGAAGCCCCCATTGTAGGTCCCTCTTGCAGGTGTTCATAATGAGAATTTTGTGTGACATGGGCAACTCCTGCATGGACCACTGAGCAAAGAGTAGTCACTGTAATATTCTCATGTGTAGGCACACCAGTGGGAATAGTGTAACTGCCATTGAACCCAGAACCTTGAGGACAAATTTTGCTTGCACTTTTTTCTTCATGAGCAATATTGACACCTGATGGCGCAGTGTTTAACTCTTTCATGATGCAGTTTTTCCACCATGTCTTTTGTGTTTAAGTCTGCCCCTATAAAGGTAATATGCTGTGATGGCAACAAGGCAGATTTTTCAAAATTTATAGTAATGCCCAGCTCTGAGCAGAGATGAATGGTGGTGTTGCTTGTTCTGGTTAGTAGATGCTCGTTGGTGGTGGTCAGGAGCCAGTCGTCTAAGTATGGAAACAACTCAAGTAATGCACAAGCACCGAAAAACAGGACAACTGGATACCAAGACAGTAGTTTCCTTTATTTCCAACCAAACGAAGATGCTACAATGAGGTTGAGCGCTTTCATCTAGAATACTAGACTTCCTCAGAACATTGATGTTAACATTTCTCCCCATTATATATCCAAAAAGCCCGCCATTTACATCAATCATCCAATCTACTTATTAACTTCATTTTATCATTATTTAAAAAAAATATATAATAATGTATTTCATGATATTACATTCTATATATTTCTCATAAAAATAACACATAACTTATACACTAGGCATATACTGTTAAAATATAATCATTTTCCTATATGTAAAAACAAAATACCTAGTTAACTGTAATAACTTCCAACATAAGAAATTCTTTTCTAAATACTCTATATGTTAAAAATTCCCCCATAAAGCACTTACATACAACACATATATAAAATAATATATCACCTAAATGTGGTTATCCATACATGTGGATGTATTCTCCGATGTTTTATGCAAATAGTGATACTTTTCTTCTATTGTATAGATTATGCATTTCAATCTGCACAGTAACATAACAATAATACGTCAATATGAGATTCCAGAATTCTAAGAGAACGGTAATATTGCACTTACAATTGATGGTAATGATGGTAATATTCCACCCCTTCCATATTTAATCCACTTCCATGGTCTATCCCCTCCATTGTTATGTATTAGGAACATAAAGTGTAATGGATATACATGTCACCATCCCTAAAACATCAAAATTTACTATATCTTTAGTGCTGGGATCTGAAAAACCAGCACTATTCCCCCACGTAGTATAATGAGAATACATAATAACTAATAACAATTCATTGTCTGTTATTTCTTATGTCCTCACTAATGGTTTGGTGGGTATAACTTTGTTTAATCCAGGGGGTGTGGCTACGTCTAATCGTAGCTGCCATTTAATCTCCTTTTCACTCACTAGTGATTTTATATCACCCCCCCCCCCCTAGGGTTAGGTGTTATAACCTCTAGTATACCAAACTTGAATCCAACACATCCTTGGCTATGGATAAGATGGCGAGACAGAACAAATGGTCTGCCTATCGTTACCTGCGTGGACTGAAGCCCCCATTGTAGGTCCCTCTTGCAGGTGTTCATAATGAGAATTCTGCGTGACATGGGCAACTCCTGCATGGACCACTGAGCGAAAAGTAGCCACTGTAATATTCTCATGTGTAGGCACACCAGTGGGAATAGTGTAACTGCCATTGAACCCAGAACCTTGAGGACAAATTTTGCTTGCACTTTTTTCTTCATGAGCAATATTGACACCTGATGGTGCAGCGTTTAACTCTTTCATGATGCAGTTTTTCCACCATGTCTTTTGTGTTTAAGTCTGCCCCTATAAAGGTAATATGCTGTGATGGCAACAAGGCAGATTTTTCAAAATTTATAGTAATGCCCAGCTCTGAGCAGAGATGAATGGTGGTGTTGCTTGTTCTGGTTAGTAGATGCTCGTTGGTGGTGGTCAGGAGCCAGTCGTCTAAGTATGGAAACACCCAGAATCCTTGATGCCTCAGGTGAGCCGTAACTACTGCCATGCATTTGGTAAACACTCTGGGGGCTGTAGTGAGGCCAAAGGGCAGAGCTCTGAATTAATCATGATTGACTCCCAGCCAGAAGCGTAGATATCTTCTGGTATCTTGTCCATTTTTATATGGTACTAAGCATTCTGAAGAACTATGGAACACATCCAATTGTCTTGTCCCAGAAAGGGGACTATAGACTGCAGTGTTACCACCCGGAAATTCGTTTTCTTTATCCACTTGTTCAGTCTGCTGAAATCCAAAATTGGTCTCCAGTCCCCTGTCTTTTTTGGAATTAAAAGGAACCTTGAGTAAATTCTAGATCCAATTTGGTCTGCGGGGACTTCTTGGATGACTTTTGTTTCTAGCAACCTTTGAATTCCTAGGGTTGCTTGATCCCTTTGACCGTGTGGTATGTCTGCGATGGTCTTTGATGGAAGGGGTGGGAAGGAAGAAAGTTGTATCCCCTGGATATGATGAACTGTACCCATTTGCTTGAGTCATGGTTAGCCAGGCTTTTGGGTACAGTGATAATCCCCCCCGACTGCCTCCAGAGAGGGACAGGCGGGCCTCCTTTCAGGAGTGCTGGAAGGGTTACCCGAGAACGTATCTCTGTCACCCTGATTCTGCAGACCCCCTCTGCTGCGAGGACAGTGTCTTCCGTTGTTATTTCCCCTCTGCCCCTGGGGAAAATTCACCATAAGCATCTAGCGAGGCACCTTTAGAACCACATTTTTCCACCCTTCTGACTTTTACGATAAGTTCTAGTAGGGATAAAGAAATGTACTCCCATGGCAGACAGAATCTTATTGTCTTGCTTGGTCCTGGTGAGAGTCTCCTTCTTCTTTGGCCCAAACAAGGATGAGCCATCAAACGGGACATCAATAAAGGAAGACTTGAAGGGTTCGGCAAACTCACAAAGATGCATCCAGGAATGTCTCCTCACAGCTATTCCTGTGCCTGCTGCCCTGCTCGCTCCATCGGCCACATAAGAAATGAGGCGCATGGAGGAGTTAGTTATAGAGGTTAAGGTCGCAAGCTGAGAGCTTATCTTGTCAGATAGCCCTGCAGCTGTAGCATCTTGGAGGGTATCTCATAGCTCTTTGAGGAGATCCCTCTGAAGATGAGTAAAATGGGATAAATAATTCGGCAACCTAAGGGTAAAGGCCGCTGAAGAGAACATACACTTCCTGTATCTGTCCATTGTTCAAGACTCCTTATTTGGCAGAGGGACAGATGCAGAAGTTTCAGCTAATTCCTTCTTGGTGGCCGCCACCACCACCATAGCATCTACTGGGACACCTTTGGTCAAAAACTGTCTTCTGGAGCAGTAATGAATTTGTTGGGCCTCCTCAGAACTGGCTCCACTGACTCTGGAGAGCTCCACACCTTTCAACTGACTACACCCAGAAGCTGTTTGAAAGGTGGAGACACCCAAGAGGTGGAGGGTCGAGAAGCAAATGCCCCCAGGTACACATACTCATCTTCAGAAGGGGAGTGGATTTTCCAGCCACCTCTCTGTTTCAGAATCCCTAAGATGTCTGAAAAGGAGACATCCTCAGAGGGTGACCGTGGGGATCCTTCTGAATCCTCTAAGTTGGTATCAGATGTGACAGACTCAGAGGAGTTTATGTGTTTCCTATTACATGTTCACTTCTCAGGGACCTCCTCAGGGGGGATGTTCCAGGGAGGTTTTGGAAGAGAGGGTTTCACCCATTCAGGCATCCCAGGGCATTGGTTCTCTAAGCTGGGGCTGGAGGGATGGTGTAGAGGTTGACACTGGCCCTTTGTGGGAAGAGTAGCTGGAGCCGAGGGTGGAGCAGTCTCAGAGAAAGCATGCTCCTCATTACCTTGAAGGCACCACGATCCTGGGCCGAGAGAGCCTCCAGCTCTGAGGAACCAGGAGATCTTCCCAGTGCCAAGAAGGATGGCGCAGAGGTTGATGAGGGCGCCAAACTCACCTGCACCAAAGCCCCGTGTGAGAGAGTCAGATCCAACAAGGGTCTGGCTCGATCCCCACCCCAGAATCAATGAGGGTGTCTCAGCTCCCAGACCCCTCGATGGAAGACAACATCGAAGTGGTCAGAGCAGAGATTGGCACCAAAACTCTGGGAATGGATTTTGGATCCAATGGTTCCACCACTAGGACTTCCAGGCACTCTGGCTCTGAACTCGACTGAGTCGGAGGAGGAATCAAAGGTAAAGAAAGTAATGGAGTCGGCTCCATGAATATTTGGGCTGGGCTGGTGAGAATGTTTGCCAGGGCCAGTGTACGAAGCAGCTTTCTAATCACATGCTCCACATCATCATCCAAAAGGCTCCTGGATGATCGAGAGGAATAGGAGGACTTGTGGCTACCTGCCACCGATTGCAATAGAGAAGACTGTGGCACCAAACAAATCGGATCCAAGGATGGTAACCGACTTTTCAGAACCGGCAGGTTTCGGATCCGAAAACTTATTTTTTCAGGTTTCTTCGATGGCTCTGAAGCTGGAGCCGAAGAAGTTTTACGTGATTTGTCTGAAGGTTTGGAGGCCTGAGTCCCTTTAACTGCCGAATCAAAAAGCCCCTTTAACAAACCCTGAAGAATTAGTTTATTTTTCTGTTCCTGCAGAATGCTTGAACTAAACACCTGGCAAATAGAACAGGAATCTTACAGGTGGATTGCGCCTAAGCAGTACACACAACTAGTGTGACCATCAGTGGTTGACATTTTTTGTGTGCAAAAATCACACTTTTTAAAGCCGGACTGTTTGGTCTCTTTAGACATCCTGTCACTATTAGGCAAGATTTACAACCAGTAGTGAAAGACATCAAATTAGTAAAAGTTTCACACAAGTGCAGACTACAAAAAAACAACTACTCTATAAGGAAAAACAATTTTTTTTTTTTTTTTTTTTAATAGTGGTATGAGGGAAGAGAAAGTTAGAGGAGGGTCTCTAAATTAAACGACACACTCATCTAACCAGAAAAGATGTCTCTAATTTAAATGGTGAAAGGAATAAAACAGGAACCCTCTAACTAAAATGGGCTAAGCAGAGAAAACATGGAATCCTCTAACTTAAACGGATTCTAAAAAGGGGGGAGCACTAGATAGAGACCTAAGAGAAAGACAACGGCCCACACAAAGCCAATACACAGACCAGAAAGGACCTTTAACAAGAACAAGGAACACTCAAAATATACCAGTCGAGAAGATTATTCTACTAACAAATTATTAGTTAACAACCACACAAAAAGGTTAAGAAAAAAATCCACTTAGCCTGAGCCAGCGAAAAAGCAATCCCGAAGCTTCAAGAAGCGAACAAGATCTGGGTAACAGTCGCTAGGCATCTTGGAATAGGATGTAGCCTCGAGCCAGTGAAAGCTCTCGAGCTTTAGTATATGGCCGAGTCAGAACCGATGCCCAGTTCCGAACCCAACCATCAAGAATGAAGGTGAAAAAGGACAACATAACATCAAATAATAGCATAAAGTGGGAGTGGTCAGACTCCCCATCTCAATGCACATTTAACATTCAGGTTTTCATTGAGTCCAGGAGGGGTCTCAGCATTAAGTAATAACTGCCATCGCAATTCTTTCAGTTCAAGCAAAGTCTCACAATCTTCAAAAAATTGGTTAACTTGTTCCAGTATGAGAAATTTGAAACCAATAAACTTAGAGCAGTGTAAACTGTCTCTTCCTAGAGTTTTTTTCATTTTTATTTCTGATAGCTGCCAAATGTTCTTTTACTCTATCAGAAAGCTTTCTGATCGTCTTACCAACATAAAATGCTTTGCAAGAATTACTCACTGCTACATAAACTAAAAACTTAGAATGGCAATCAAAATGTTTTTTAAAATAGACTGTAATGGTACATTGTTCAAGCCTAAACTCAGAGCCAGTATAAATGTATTGACATACTATGCATTCGTTACAAGTAAACATGCCCTTAGTGTCACTGTTCTGTACTTGTAATACAGAAAAATGTAGGTTATCTTTTTCAAAAGACATTTTCAGTCTGGTGTGTTCTTTGAAGGAAAAGGTAGGATTATTCCCTAAACCTTGGCATAAATCTTTACTAGCTCTAATGATGATCCAATTTCTCTGCACGAGGTTTCTAATGTCTTGTGCATCCCTGCTGGTAGGAAGAGGAAACCTGCAGTTCCTGTCAGTGTTTTCAGTTTGATCTAGTGCATCTTTAGGCATTAAACCATATTTGAATATAGGTCTATGTTTAATGTGCCTGTGAGCTGCTACTTCTGTGAAAACTTCCTGCACTAGTTGTTCAGGGTAATGTCTCTTCACAAACAGGTATGTTAAAAACTTGCTTTCTCAAAGAATAGTATGGTCATCAGTGATAAGTCGTGACAGTCTAATAAACTGACCGTGCAGCAAGTCCTTTTTCATAAAGAATGGATGTTGGCTGCAAAAGTCTAAAAAATTGTTTCTGTACATATCTTTTCTGTACACATTAGAACTAAGAAACCCTGTGTCATTGTCTATAGAAATCTTGGTGTCAAGAAAATTTATTCCTTTGCCACTATCTGACGTGACAATATCTAAGTACGAAATACTGTTCGAGAGTGTATTAATGAATAAATCTAGGTCAGTTTCAGGTCCCCCTCCACATGAAAAAAACATCATCAATGTAATGGCGGTAAATATGAACTTTGTCAAACCCTGGCAGATGGATTAAGGTCTCCAATTCCCATGCATTGAGCACCAGGTTGGCAAAAGCTGGTGCCATCTTGGACCCCATAGCCACACCTTTTATTTGCTGACAAATCTTGGTGTTAAAATGGAAATAGTTGTTAGTTAAAACTGCTATGGTCAATGTGATTAGTGTTTCAATTCTACAGGTGATGAAATTGGCATATTTACTAAGAAACAGTTCAACAGCTTGTAAACCCTCTTGGTGAGGGTATAAAGGGCTACAATGTCAAGAGTCACAAGAATACTTTTTGAAAAATCCAGTTGCGAATGATGTAGCTCATTAAGAAAGTCCCAAGAATCCTTAATGTAAAATTTGGTGGCCTGTACCAAGGGGTTATAACACTGTCTAGATATTCTTAAATGTTCTCTGTCTTGGTACATTTATTTGAAATAATTAATCTGAATATTTTGCCTTTAGAACTTCTGACTCCTTATGAAGCTAGGACTGACTACCAGGCTGTTAATTTCACAAACACCACTTATAAATTTAATCATACTGAAAGAGTTTCCTTCATTACAACATATACCAATGATTTCATGAGTATTAAGAGAATATTAGTTAACAACTGGAGAGTTTTAATGTTGGATGAACCTACTAAAAGAATATTAGGTAACTCTCCACATATAGTTTACAGGAGCAACCAAAATCTAAAATCTCTGTTATGTGACAGAAAGCCAAGATTGCTACATAACAATTTAGGTAACAATGAACTTCCTGGAACTTACCCTTGTTATAATTGTAATTATTGTAAGTTCATTACTAAAAATCAAGTTTTTGTGCATCCAGAGCTCGATTTTATATTTACTCCCAGGTTTAGAGCTAACTGTGACACCTCGGGCTTAATTTATCTAGCCACATGCGAACACTGTAATGCATTTTACATAGGCCTCACCAAAAGGAAACTCAAGAATAGGATATATAACCATCAATATGATATAAGAAAGAAAAATGAGTTGAATGCCTTGGCTAAACATGTGATTTCTAATCCATCGCATTCCTTTGTGTTCAGGGTGTTGCAAGTGGTAGAAGCTACAGATAGAGGTGGTGATTATCTAAACCAGATAGAATTAAATGAACTCAAATGGATACTTAAATTGAGAGGCCATTACCCCCCAGGTCTGAACAACTACATTAGTATTAGATCTTTTCTTAATAATCGAAGATGAAATTATTTTAGAATGGTTAAATTTGTTCAGCAGCCTGCAGTTACAACCTATGGTCTAAGATGAAAAAAATAGTCCTTAATATGCATTTTATACATTTTTATTTCTCAGTTTATTATTTTTTCATACTGACTCATTTAGTTTATAGTTCTTTGACATCTTTTTAAATTTTCTTACTTCATTATATAATAGATTTTATTAAAGAATTTATGATTGAATTTATATTTATATCAACTATTATTTATTAATCTATATTTATATCTACACATTTTTTATAAATATAAATATATCTGACTATATTAAATTATCAAAGAAAACCAATATATTAATTATACATATTTTAATGCACTTTTTTATGTATTTGTTTATATATATTTATACATCCATATGCATATATACCTATTCATTTTATTTATTTATTTATTCATATGGCTGTTTGATCATCAGTTTCATATATTTATATTTAATATATACATATTTATTATTAATTTAATTTAATTGAGCTTTGGCATATACCAGCGGGATTAATTTAAAGCCTTTGAGAAGTATACTTTATACTAGTATATCTTAAATGAATTGTAACTGCGCCAAAAGCTCTCCCAATGACTTATACCAGCAAGTTTCGTATACAACATTCAGCTTGGCTACACTCTTGCATTTATATGTCTCAGAAATAAGAAACGTTCATCTGGCTTGAATGAAATGTATTTACAGCCTTACGTTTAAAATAAGAGATAGTCACTATGTTGTAATGACTTTTGAACATGTTTTTTGGAAGCATCATGAAGAGAGTATGCTACTACACCTTATTTATTATTATCATTATTATTTTTATATATGTATTTTTGATTTTTATGGTTTATGGTATATACTTTTTTAACTTGATTCTTTTAACCTTTTAAATCAGCAGGTTTTAAGCACAGCTTCCTCTTTAAATTCTAAATGTTTTAAGGTCTGATTTCTTCTAAATGATTTCCTGTGGTCAATTGATTAATTTAATGCACCTGTTTATTGGCTAAGCCTCCCTATAAATTCTTTGATGTTAACATTTCTAAATTGTCTGATGCTTCTGTTTTGTTTTAATAATAAATAAAAAAGTAAAACTTGCTACGTGGAGAGTCGGAAGTTTTTGTTATATATATATATATATATATATATATATATATATATATATATATAGATATAGATACACACATACACACACACACACATATATATATATATATATATATATATATATATATATATATATATACAAACGCACACATATATATATATGTGTGTATACGTGTTTATATACATATATTATATATATATATATATATATATATATATATATATATATATATATATATATATATATATATATATATATATATATGTATATATGTATACACACACACACACACACACACATATATATATATATATATATATATATATATATATATATATATATATATATATATATATATATATTACTAATCTCTATTAGGAATACAACACAGATAGCAGTATTGCAGATTCCATGTTGTAAAAAAGGACTGGTGTCAAGAACATACTTATTGAGTAACTACTGGTGTGTTTTACCAGCAAATTCAGGGATATATTACACATTAGGTAACAAGACTGTTTATTAACCAAAAAGGAAACAACTTAAGCAGGGAATCTCACCAAGGGAATACAGACAGACAACACTTTAAACAGTGGGTGGGCAGGAACACCCAATTTTTTTTCATGTAATGTGAGCAGATATATTACAGATTCACCAAATTTTCACCGTGCTTCTACGGGTATTTTATATAAATCCCCAGGTTTGTTTAAATATAACTGATTTTGTGGTTTATGTGAAGGTTTGCTTGGCATGTGATTGCTTTTATGTAGGAAAAACAAACAGGAACTTAAGGAATATAATATGTAAACACACTTCTACGGGTATTTTATATAAATCCCCAGGTTTGTTTAAATATAACTGATTTTGTGGTTTATGTGAAGGTTTGCTTGGCATGTGATTGCTTTTATGTAGGAAAAACAAACAGGAACTTAAGGAATATAATATGTAAACACACTTATGCCAGCAGCATAACAATGGAGAAAATCATTTGTATAACATATAATAATTTGTAAGGAACTGCATTTTAAGGGAAGATGAATTAGAATATAGAGAGTTAATATGGCAAATCAGTTTGAATACCAGCATGAAGCCATGTTTAAATGCAACTGTGAAATTTATGCCAGTTTTAAAATGTAAGAACAATAGAAAATAGTACTTTTGTGTATTTTATTTGTTTTGTCAGATGATTTTTTTGTATCATGTGACTGGTAATTTTTTAGTCTGATGAAGTCTTTTTTTGCGAAGACAAAAGCACTAACCATTGAGTTATTAAAGTGTGTTTTTATTATTTGTCTGTGACTTGTTTCTTTGTTTTTCTGCCACACAGCAGAATTGTTTTTGTTTTTTTCCCCGTTTCAGTACATTTATATGTTGACAGTAAGATGTCCTCATCAGGGATAAGTATTCCCCTTGTAAGTGAACATATTCTATTCCCCTTGCAGTCATACAACTGACAATAAAAGCTGTAGCTCCTGTATTATGTATTAATCCTCATATACACTGACATCACCATTCCTATAAAGTGTAATAGTCTCAAACAAGGATGAGGGTATTACTAGTAACATAATAGAAACATAAAATACTGAGAAATAGTGAAAAAACACCACCGGAGCAGAAAAGAGCCGAATAGTATCCTTTAATACATAAATCTGGTACCTTGACTGTTTGCCTTCAGCGGACAACTAATCCAAAATACGGCCATCTTAAATACATTTCAAAAACCCTAAACCATTTCATTTAATTACATTCAATTAACTGTAACTGATTTCAATTAACATCATCCTAAAATTTAAACTTGAACAATACTAACATTTATTATTTAATAAATATTTGTATAACGTCCATATCAGAATCTGACATATTTAGGGAATAACTTTCCCACATGAGCATCCTCACATACTACATGCCAAGATTCCAAAACAATTTTCCACATTTTTTTCAGAGAACCCAGAATATTTAGAAACAAAAAAGATTTCCCTTTCCTCCTGATTACCTAAACTGTCATTGGCATATTTATGGATGTTATGCTAATTTGAAGGAGCTTTTGAATATGGCTCACTGTGGTGTTCAACAAGAATCATTGGCATGTTTTCTTGTGGCCATTGTAAAGTTTGTGCTCATGTTAAGAACATCTCGGGAGCTCTAATCAATGGCAGAACATTTGTATACAAGGGGAAGTTTAATTTACTCGTGCTGTAGTATATGCTGTTGGTTGTAATTGTGCTGAAACTAAATGGTACATAGGGCAGACTAAAAGGGCTGTAGAAACTTGGATTCCGGAACATCTTAGGGATGTTAGGAATGGCAATTTAAAAAGTCCAGTTGCTGAACACTTTTTAAATGTGCATGGTGGTAATATGTCAGGTTTGTTTTATTCTGTTCTTGCTCAGCCTTTAGTTAAGAGGGGGTGATATAGTTAGAAAGCTATTAGATTTAGAGAGCAAGTTCATTTTAAATTAGAGGACACTTTCACCGAGGGGTCTTAATTTGGAAGTAAATTTAGCGTATTAAGTGTAAAGTTAAGATATCACATAATGTTGGCTTCACAGTTCTTTCTCTTTTTTATTGATTTTGTAAAGTTTTTTAATAAAATGCAATTTTGATAGCTTGTTTAAGTAATAATAATTTAAATAATCTAAATATTAAATAATAAATGTTAGTATGGTGCTGCAGTAGCGTTGTCGCATCACAGTAAGACGCTGTCCGGTTTGATTCTCAGCTAGAGCGTCTTCTGCATGGAGACATGCGTGAATGGGCGTACCTTCATTGAAGGTTGTGCATCAAGGCTGGCAACTCGGCTCGTAAAAATCAACTGCCAATCATTAGCGGACCGGAGTTCCGCTGTGGTGACCCCTAACTGGGAAAAGCCGAAAGATACAACAACATTGTTCAAGCTTAAATTTTGGGATGATGTTAATTGAAATCAGTTACAATTAATTGAATGTAATTAAATGAAATGGTTTAGGCTTCTTGAAATGTATTTAAGATGGCCGTATTTTGGATTAGCTGTCCGTTGAAGGCAAACAGCCGTGGTACCAGATTTATGTATTAAAGGATACTATTCAGCTCTTTTCTACTCCGGTGGTGGTTTTTCATAGGTTCATAGGTTCATACTAGGCTATCTGCCCTAGGGCATTTATAAGCCTAGCCAGAGTGTGTTTAGCTTTTGCCACCCATTTTAAATTAATTTTGCTATGCCCTTTTTCGAGGTTAGTATACTGTGCCTCTGTCTAACAGTGACACAGAAGTGATACCCAGGGTAAACCTACGATCTCCCATCCACTCATCAAGATTCCTCCTGAAGAGAGTCAATGAGGGACTCTGCCTAACCTGGACTGGGATTTTATTCCAGAGTGAAGGGAGCCTCTGGGTTATGAATCTGTCCCTCCAGCATGTCCTATTTATTTCATTGCTGAGGTTCAAGTTTCTCAAGAGCGTAGCTCGATGGGATTTGGATTTTCTGAGGTGCAGCATGTCCATTAATTCCAGGTTGGACATGGCTTTATACTTCAGGCACAGATCACCTCTGAGCAGGTGGTATGCCACTGAGTAGAGCTGGAGTTTCTTTAACCGGGCAGCATATGGCATCTGTTTGAGCCCTTTGATCCTCTTGGTGAGGTACTTTTGGGGTCTTTCCAGTTGCTGCAGGTGTCTGGTAAGGTACATCTCAAAAGGGGCATTGTACTCAATTATGGGCCTGATGAGGGATGAGTAAAGAGGCACGATGACCTCCCCTGATCTAGATGTGAATCCCTTCATGATTAGGTGGGCTATATAAAATGTTTTTCTAACCACTTTGGCCACATGGTTGTCAAATGAGAGATTGCTATCAATTTGGGTCCCCAGGTCCCTAATTACTTCTTCCGTTCTTAATGGATTACCACCTATGTGGTAATTTATGGGCACTTTGTTTTTGCCAAAGGGGATGACTATACACTTTTTGGCGTTTAGCTTGAGGCCATGGCTCTGGCACCAGTTGTCTGTTTCTATGAGGCCCTTTTGGAGGATGCTTGTGTCGGCTGGAGAGTCAATTATGGTGCCCAGTTTGCAGTCATCTGCAAACTTGGTCAGCCACAGTCCTTCCATGTTGGCCTGTACCTCCGAGAAATATATACTGAACAAGAGAGGTCCCAGGACTGAGCCTTGTGGGACACCAGTTGTAACTGGTTTGGAGTCTGACATGGTTCCAGCAATTCTAACCATGTGGGTTCTGTCCTTGAGCCATTTTGCAACCCATCTAGTGACATAGGGGTTTATATTTAAGCTGGTGAGCTTATTTATAATGCCCGAGTGGGGTATTGTATCAAAGGCTTTTGTGAGGTCCAGGTAGGCTGTGTGGACCACTTTCCCCTTGTCAATGGCCTTGGTGACTGTTTCAAAGACATCAACCAGGTTTAAGAGGCAGGATCTGCCCTTAACAAAGCTGAACTGGGTAGGATCCAGTGTATGTAGGTCCCCAATATCTTTATTTATGAGGTCCATGATGATCCTTTCCATAGCTTTGCAGACCAAGCTAGTCAGGCTTATGGGGCGATAGTTTTCAAGATCTGTTGAGGCACCACCTTTGTGGAGAGGGACCACTGTTGCTGTACGCCACTCTTTGGGTACATATCCTGTAGTAAGGCTGAGATTGAACAACTGTTTTATGTTTGGGTTTAGCTCTTCTTGGAGTTTATGTAGGACTCAGCCCGGGACACCGTCTGGTCCCATTGATGCTGTGTTTTTTGCTCTGAGATGTCAGGGGGGCAGCACACTGCTGGGATAGATATTTGCCCTTTTGGTGGGGGGGTGGAGTTTGTGCTGAACCTGTCAGCTAGGATGTTGGCAATCTCTGTGGGTTCGGTGTATTTTTTGTCATTTTGGACGAATTCTGAGCATATCTGGGAATTCCCACCCAGGTTCCTGACATAACTAAAGAAAGCCTTGTGATTATCCTTAGTGTCCTGTGCAATTTTTTTCTCTAAGCTGGCCTTAGACGATTTTATGAGTGCCCGTAGTCTTTTGCTAATACTGATCAGAGATGCCTTCCCTTTTTGGGATTTTGCTCTATCATGTAGTAGCTTCCTCGTTCTATTGTATAGTTTGTTTATGGCTGGGGTCCACCAGACAGAACGTCTGCCTTTGGAGGATTGGGTCTTGGTTTTATTTGGGATTGCATGATCCATGCAGTCCTGAAGGTGTTTATAGAATGCGTTTATAAAGGCTTCTGTGGTCTGGGCTGTATTTTCCACAGGCCCGAGAGCTTTGAAGGATTCCACCTCGGTTTTGAGGAGTGTGAAAGTTGCTTTAGAGAAGTTTTTCACTGTGGTTTTCTGGGCAGGGGGTGGGGTCAGGATGTGGATATCCAGTGAGATTAGTTTATGGTCTGATCTTACCAGTGAGGGATACACTTCTGGTCTGGAGCATAGAGTCCCCATGTTGGTGATGATCAGGTTCAGTATGTTTTCCCCTCTTGTGGGAGTGGTAACAAGTTGTTCCATAGCATTTGAGTTTATAAATTCTAGGAACCTTTGGGCTAGGGTGTTGGAGCTAGAGTAATGCTCCCAGTCTATGTTTGGGTAGTTGAAGTCGCCCAATATAATGGTGTTTGGAGAGACCTTCATATTTTCCAGTGTTCTCAGGAAGGCCGAGTGGGGTTCCTGGGTTTGGGACGGTGGTTTGTAGCAGGCTATAAACTGGAAGGCAGTTTTACCCACTGTTAGTTGCACATGGATAGTCTCTGATACCTCGTGCTGTGCCACCAACCTGGAGGTGTGGGTATCTTTGACGAATATTGATACTCCCCCTTCTTTTGTGGTTCAGTCCAAGTTTTGGGGCCAAAAAGCATGGTATGAGGTATAACCTGGTAGTGCTGGGGTGCTCTCAGGAGCCTTGAACCAGGTTTCTGTTACTGCACAGATATTGATGTTCTCCATGCTAAGGAGAGTTTTGAGTGCATGCATCTTGAGGTTTAGACTTCTGGCATTGAGTAGCATTACTCTTAGTTTCTTATCCCTTGTGATACCTATGGAGGTGGGTTTGTCTTTTGAGCCTTGCCAAAATCAGGCACTATGGGGGTGGCAAGAGCCTTTGCCAATATCCAAAAGCCCAGGGGTGACAGGTGCAAGTCATCCCTAGCGAAGCATCGTGGCTTGTCGAGCATGTCATCCCAGGCTGACAAGCATTGGATCCCCTTTGAATGACACCAATACTTAAGCCAATTGTTGAAATTGATCATCTTGTCTTCTTATTGTGGCATCATCCTTGGTGAGGGTAAGATGCTACTCAAGGTCAGGGTCATACCGGCCTGGGCTACATGCTCAGAGAGCTCCTCTATGTCTCTTTTCATGTAGTCCAGGGAGGTCCATCTCAGGTTATTCACACCAGCATGGACAATGACTGAGTCATATTTGTACTTGCCTTGGAGTGACCTGAGTGCTTGTGTTATGTGGCGGATCCTAGCGCCCAACAGGCAGCTCACCGTGACCTTCTCCTTGTTCAGCCAGGTGAGCGGGACGTCAGTGTGCCTGACGATAGAGTCACCTATTACAAGTGTATCAGGTGTGTTGTTTAGCCTTAAGAGCTGTGACTGTTCGGCACACTGGCTTTGTGAGCTGTGTGTTGCACGTGTTTTGTTTTGGGGTAGCGGTTGCTTGGGTGTCTGCTTTGCAGGTCTCTGCTGCTTAGGCAGATTTTTATTTAGAGCCTCCAAGTATGTTTTTGTGTGTTTATGTGTTTGGTTTGCTGTCGTGGTAGGTCTATGTGAGACTGGAATTGTACTGAGTGTGGTTTCCTTCTCCTCCTGACTGGTTACGCCAGTACTGAGTTGAGAGAGCTTAGCCTCCAGTTTGGCTATATGGTTGCATCTCTCACATGTGATGGAATTTGTTGGGAGGAGGAGAGGGTTGTCTGTGTACATGAGGCAGTTGCAACATTGCCTCAAGATTCCCAGATTCACCAGCTGGACCAGAGAGGAGATTGACAACTGACCTTTGGACATGCTAGAATAGTATTGGGAATTCCTTTATAATTGAAAAATAGCGCCAACGGGGAAAAAAGTACTCAAGGGGAGTTTGTGAGGGTGTAGTGCTTTTAATTTTTTAGTGCTGACTTATATAATTGCTTCAGTGAGCAAGTGCCAGGCTTTAGAGTAGGAATAGGGTGTTTATTATGAGAACTAGATCAGTTCTAAGGGAAAAAGTGAAGAGCAGACTTTATGGAGCCGAGAATGGTTTAAACCCAATTAAGCGGTGCTGCCCGATGCTGCGCTATGCATAAAATGGCGCAAAGCCGCACTAAAGCGGGTTTTATACAGGGGGACTTGAAAGAGCTAGAAATTGGCCCAAAATGGCCAATAGACTACCAGATTCTTGTGCTGGGAACACTCCTCCAGGGATAGATAGGCTGCTCTAAGCTCCCCACTGCTACTGGTGAACAAAGAAGCCTCCCTTTATCCAAGAAAGGAAATGGGCAACACAGGAACTTTCCAAAAGTCCAGAATACAGCAAAGCCTGTATTTGGACTACTCTAGGTCAGGAAAGACGGGAAACAAGGATACTTTTTTTGTTTTTTTCTTTTTTTGCAACACACAGCAGGAAAATGCAATAAATATGTAACACAGGCTAGCGCACTTGAGTGTGTAGCCTCAACAGGTAAATGCAACAAACAGGACAAACTTTAAAAGTGCAGGTGCAAAAACAACTTTAAACAGTTTAAAACAGTTCAAGAAGCAGAAATACTTGCAGTTTAGCTAGATTGGACAGTCGCCCAGGTAGTAGCAGGAAAAAAAACACTTTTATTAGGTTAGCAGTCGCTCTTTTAGCCTCTCTGCTGCTAGCACCACTCTGCAGGACCACGAGGAACTTGGCTGAGTAGTAACAAGCGCAAAAACCACGCCAAAGCGGGTTTTATACAGGGGGACTTGAAAGAGCTAGAAATTGGCCCAAAATGGCCAATAGACTACCACATTCTTGTGCTGGGAACACTCCTCCAGGGATAGATAGGCTGCTCTAAGCTCCCCACTGCTACCGGTGAACAAAGAAGCCTCCCTTTATCCAAGAAAGGAAATGGGCAACACAGGAACTTTCCAAAAGTCTGGAATACAGCAAAGCCTGTATTTGGACTACTGTAGGTCAGGAAAGACGGGAAACAAGGATAATTTTTTTTTGTTTTTTTTTCTCTTTTTGCAACACACAGCAGGAAAATGCAATAAATATGTAACACAGGCTAGCGCACTTGAGTGTGTAGCCTCAACAGGTAAATGCAACAAACAGGACAAACTTTAAAAGTGCAGGTGCAAAAACAACTTTAAACAGTTTAAAACAGTTCAAGAAGCAGAAATACTTGCAGTTTAGCTAGATTGGACAGTCGCCCAGGTAGTAGCAGGAAAAAAACACTTTTATTAGGTTAGCAGTCGCTCTTTTAGCCTCTCTGCTGCTAGCACCACTCTGCAGGACCACGAGGAACTTGGCTGAGTAGTAACAAGCGCAAAAACGCCAAAGCGGGTTTTATACAGGGGGACTTGAAAGAGCTAGAAATTGGCCCAAAATGGCCAATAGACTACCACATGCTTGTGCTGGGAACACTCCTCCAGGGATAGATAGGCTGCTCTAAGCTCCCCACTGCTACCGGTGAACAAAGAAGCCTCCCTTTATCCAAGAAAGGAAATGGGCAACACAGGAACTTTCCAAAAGTCTGGAATACAGCAAAGCCTGTATTTGGACTACTGTAGGTCAGGAAAGACGGGAAACAAGGATAATTTTTTTTTGTTTTTTTTCTTTTTTTGCAACACACAGCAGGAAAATGCAATAAATATGTAACACAGGCTAGCGCACTTGAGTGTGTAGCCTCAACAGGTAAATGCAACAAACAGGACAAACTTTAAAAGTGCAGATGCAAATACAACTTTAAACAGTTTAAAACAGTTCAAGAAGCAGAAATACTTGCAGTTTAGCTAGATTGGACAGTCGCCCAGGTAGTAGCAGGAAAAAAAAACACTTTTATCAGGTTAGCAGTCGCTCTTTTAGTCTCTCTGCTGCTAGCACCACTCTGCAGGACCACGAGGAGCTTGGCTGAGTAGTAACAAGCGCAAAAAACGTGCCAAAGCGGGTTTTATACAGGGGGACTTGAAAGAGCTAGAAATTGGACCAAAACGGCCAATAGACTACTAGATTCTTGTGCTGGGAACACTCCTCCAGGGATAGATAGGCTGCTCTAAGCTCCCCACTGCGACTGGTGAACAAAGAAGCCTCCCATTATCCAAGAAAGGAAATGGGCAACACAGGAACTTTCCAAAAGTCCAGAATACAGCAAAGCCTGTATTTGGACTACTCTAGGTCAGGAAAGACGGGAAACAAGGATACTTTTTTTGTTTTCTTTCTTTTTTTGCAACACACAGCAGGAAAATGCATTAAATATGTAACACAGGCTAGCGCACTTGAGTGTGTAGCCTCAACAGGTAAATGCAACAAGCAGGACAAACTTTAAATTACAAGCACAAAAGCATGCTAAAGCTGGCTTTAAAGCAGGGGGTTAGAAAGAGATAGGAAATGGCTAAAAACAGCTAGTAAGCTACAAGTCACTGGGCTGGAACCACTCCTCAAGGGACAGATAGGCTGCTCAGAGACTCTCACTGGTGAACAAAGAAGCTTCCTCCTATCCAAATAAGGATATGGGCAACACAGGAACTATGACACAGCCCAGAGATCAGCAATACCTGAAGACTGGACTATTCTAGTTCAGTAAAGGCGGGAAACAAGGATTTTTTTTTTTTTACAAAGTAGCAGAAATTAGGTACAGAAACACAGTAAATGCTTTAATTCAGCTAGCACACTTGAGTGTGTAGTTACCAGTTAAACTAAGCAAAAACAAACTTTAAAAGTGCAAAAAATTCAGAAATGCAGGCAGGAATGCAATAAAACAACTTTGCAGAGCTTATTTAGTTAAAGAAACAGAGAAGTCTATATATACAGAGAAGCAGCTAAAACACACAAACACTTCAGATGCAGTGCAACCTAGAGCACTTGAGTTGTAGCAATATTAAGGCAATTACAGTTATAATAAATGCTCTGAAATTCAGATTCAGGCAAAAAAAAATGTTTTTTTCTTGAAAGGGAAAAAGGAGAAACAGAAGGCCTTATTAAATGTTCTCTCTGTATTAGGTAGAATGAGCTAATGACACTAGACTGGGAGGAGTGTCCCAGATCAGATTTACAGTAGGGGCGGGCAACTACAAAGCCACCAAGTAAAAACAGCAAGACACCAACTGAGAGGGGGGGTGGGAACAAAAACAATAGCCTACAGACAGTAAGCACTAGAGAAAGCAATAGCCTACAGACAGTAAGCACTAGAGAAAGCCACAAATTAAAGTTTTTAAACAGATAAAGATTAGTAAAGATACAGAATTCTTTTAACTGCAAACAAATCAGTTACTTGTGCAGATTAGTTAATAGCAATAAAATACACTCAAAGACTAAAAAGCAAGCAATAAAAGTGCTATATATTAATTGTTAGAAACAATAATCTGTATAAATAATCGGAAAAAAAAACAGGATACTTATATATCTCAGCTAACAGTTGTGGTTAACAACTCTCATCCACTCTGCTCAGTGTGTATAGACAGAAACCCTATCAAAGTTAGGGCTTAAATACCAGAAGAACAACTTTTTTTTTTTTTTTTACAAAAACACAAAAGAACCAGCCCCCACTGGCCAGCAGACAATTAACACAATCTAGCCAAGTTAAAGAAAGGCTTCAGCTAAAAACAATAGCCTACAGACAGTAAGTACTAGAGAAAGCCACAAACAATAGCCTACAGACAGTAAGCACTAGAGAAAGCCACAAATGAAAGTTTTTAAACAGATAAAGATTTGTAAAGATACAGAATTATTTTAACTGCAAACAAATCAGTTACTTGTGCAGATTAGTTAATAGCAATAAAATACACTCAAAGACTAAAAAGCAGGCAATAAAAGTGCTATATATTAATTGTTAGAAACAATAATCTGTATAAATAATCGAAAAAAAAACAGGATACTTATATATCTCAGCTAACAGTTGTGGTTAACAACTCTCATCCCCTCTGCTCAGTGGTAACAGTAGTACTGAATGTATATAAGTATGTAACAGCTGCCATGTGCAGACAGGGTGCATGTCATGCAAGTGCTCAACTCTCAGATTTATTAAGTTATATGACTGATGACTGTTATACACTCATGATGATGATGATGATGATGATGATGACAAGTGGGATAAACTTGTTACATTGCTTTGGCTTCCTCATTGGCCTTCTTTTGACATTTCAGTGATGTACATAGAAATATAACAGTGTGCTTTTGAGATAAATGAAAAAAAAATATTGACTGGGGTAGAGCACTGATCCAGGAGGATCCTTTTCATACTTTTTCAGGTTCAGCCCAGGAGCACTGTCTGGTTAACTGATTTACTTCTAATTTGCTTAAAGTCACAGAGATGGCAAAACGTCCCTATGTTCTGTCAACTCATTCAAGAAGTATGACTCAAATCATATGAAGAGAAATAAGTTTGTTTGCGCCTCCCCATGTGGGAGGGCAAGCCCCTCACATTCCCCTAACTTATGTACACTAACTGCACAGTCACACTGCAGTACAGATGATTGAAAACATACAACATTGCACCTCCAACAATCACAATATGTGCATATGATTAAAACAAATCTAAAAAAAAATGCTCAAACAGCCAACTCTCATCAGAGTGTAGGTATACAGTAGTAAACAGAGATAGTGGAAATCAAACCCATAGCTATTGAAGGTTATAGTTGTATCAGCCATATATTTTAACCTTTGTACATAACTACCAGACAATATCTCCCACCATGCACACACACCCACCCACTTTACCACAATGTCTTTCTTTCAAGCCCACCCAACCCCCCAATACGACATTGCTACAGTCTTTTGGATGCCCTAGATATCTACTCACTGCTCCGTAGACTGACCTGTGCACACATACTGTGATTCAATAGCATAAATATTTAGAAAATGCATTATGAGACATGATTGTAGTGTTGGACATCAGGGTAGCAAGCACCATTAGGCAAAGGAGATACAACAAGCCATTTGAAAAGCAATGTTATGAATAAGAAATGCATCATGTCATTTAAATTATGCAGAAAGATTGTAGTGACCTACTGCTGCAACAGAGGTATTTTCTTTCTACCACCACATGATATATTCCACAGAGGCACACACAGAGCAGGTCAGGGCAGCACTCACCTCTTTGCAGATGGGCTATACAGTGCCCAGCCCTTACATCACCATCAAGTTGTGTTACATTTACAGTCATTTATAGTAGACACAACAAGCACTGCCGCAATTTCCTTTTCACAATCTTTATTTTTGTAAGAGGGCTTTTTATCCTTGCTATATAGAGGGAATGAGGGTCACTGAGGCACCAGTTCCCTTATTTGCACTATTCCCAAAAATGCCTACACATTAAAAAGCATCAATAACATACAAACCTAAGTCATTTTGAAGCTGTTATATACAACATAAAACACTTATGTACTAAATGCAAGGTAAATAAAAAGTCATCTCTAAGCTCTTAAAACTGCACCCCACCTTCATGAAAATGTCAGTTCCCTTTATAACAGCACCTCTCACTCACATATTAATTATCTCCTTAAGTGTTTCTATTTTTCCCCACTGCATTTAAGAACTCACACATCATTACCCTCCCCAAAAGTCAAAGTAAACGTTATTTTCATTTAGAACTACACACCTGTAGCCTAAAATGAAATTTCATGCATCAGCTCAGTTCTTGAGATTACAAACGAAAATTAAACAACACATACAAGTACAGGAAAAAACCTAACTAACAAATACAATATTACTCCCAATACATGCAAGAAAGAGCAGAGACATTTACCAACACTCATATATGAAAAGAATACCCTCTCCTGAGTTAAATTAACTACCTTATATAAAGTAATACAAAACACACTACAGATTTATCTAATATTGCACTTGAGTAGGTTAAATAACAATGACTATGGATATAATAAATAAATATTGCACTTACTTGGAATACAAAGCTTACAAACATATAGAAAACATGTGTCCTATAAGAAAAATATTTGAAAAACTTACATACAAACAACTCTAAAATCACATAAATAAATATGGACTTTTTTGTGATAAACAATACAGTTTTAGAATTTTTTTCAGGACTATGACAGCATTATAGACAGTGTGATGCCCACCACTGGACTAGTAATCAAGTAGCCTCAATCCTCACCACTGGCAACAGTGGGGGCCGTACACACTGGGAGGATGACAGGTACACATACAGCATTTCCAGATGTAGCTCTCTGCATCAAGTACAATTTCTCTTAGGAGCACAGAGAGACCACAGTTAGTCTGGGGCTGGTTTCTCTCTCCTTCTCCAGATCCCTAATAAGACTCCCCACTTGCACAGCTATAGACTTGAGATCTCAGCTGACTGACCAAGCCAAGGGCTCCAGTACCCTCTCTGTCCAACCAGTGCTTCGTGTCCCTGCCGAAGTAGCTGACACACGCACACACTCTTTGAGGTTTGATTTATATACACACACACATACACCCACACACCTGGGAAAGGCCGGCACAGCTTTACTAGCTGTGACCCTTCTGCCCAGACTATAAGGTAGCTTTGACTGCCACTATCCACTCCTTATCAGCTACTTTAAGGCTCTTAACAAAGGGTGCCTAAGCTTACTGTGTAATGTTACTATTAATCCAAATGGTAGTTTGACCAGGAGCAAGACTACTAGGAGTGGCCCAAAATGTCACCAAATAACTATCCAAGTACTCTCAGAAATTAAATCTAACTCACAATGATAGGTTTAAATATATTTAATAATAAATAATAAAAGAACAAGAAAATACTCAGTAAATAATCACTGTTACGTCAGAGTTCAAAATCACAGGATATAATTAAAACAATATTGCAGGACAGTCTCAGATAAATAAAGAAAACATCTAAGCTAATCATCACTATTTTCCTGACTGTACCTAAGAGAAATTATTGTACCCTTTTTAACTTTCTCATAGCAAGGCAGATGTGTGATGAATGGGTCTTCTTGTTAGGTCAAAGACAAAATACAGAATGCACTGTCTCTCTCAGAGAGTTCTTAAATTAATATATCTCAAATAGTACTGCTGGATTAGCTTACAGGATGACATCACTTCTTGTCATCTCACTTTAGTTCCCAAGCTAAACCCTCATTGCTAGAAACTGCCAGCATTTAGCATCTCCCTGTGAAAATACATAGCCCTCAGATCTTTTCAGCTGCTGGAAGACATAAAACAATAAAACACTTACAAAAACAATGCAGAAGGCTTCCTAGTTTTAGACATCCTGTCTCCTTGCTGCATTGAAACCATCTTTTATGGCATAGTTATAAAGTAATTTAATTTCAACTATTTTTCTGAAGTTTTGCAAATTAACCTTCTATGTTCCAGTTTTCACTGTTAAAATACATACATTTACACAGTTACAATAGTTTATATACTTTTGTGTTCTCTTACAGTAGGGTACGCTGTGGACACATCTCTAAGCTGAGTACTCTACAAAATATCTCTTCAGCACACATGCCCGTACAAACTATCTTATATGACATTTCTAATACATTTGTAACACAAGCATATGAATCATGTTGATATTCACTAATGACATATTGTTATTTACAAAATTCCAGCTAGCTGTGCTGGCAGTACCTTCTTTTGTCACCCCCCCCCCCGAAGACTCAAGCTAGTTTTTCAAGTGACTCCTGTGAAATGTTGCTTGAGAGAGATGACTATCTGGGAATACATTACCCCATTCCCTGTCTTGAGAGGCCATCTGCGTTGGCACTGCTAACCTCACTGCAGTACTGCACTGTCATATCATATGCCTGCAACCCTAGGCTCCACCTTAGTAACTTGGCATTTTGCAGGCTGGCTCAATCTAACCATGTTAAGGGATTGTGGTCTGTAACTACAGTGAATTTCCTTCCATAGAGATAAGGCTGGAGTTTCTGCAGTGCCCACACTACGGTTAGACATTCCTTTATACAGTTGCTTAGCATTCCCCCTGGGTTTGGAGCCTATGACTGAGACATACTACTGGGTACTCTTCCCCTTCTGAGAAAACCTGGCAGAGTACAGCCCCCACCCCATCTGCACAACAAATTCTTTACTGTAATCTGGACTGGCTAACACAGGGGGTCCTCCTAAAGCTACTTTAAGTTTCTGGAATGCCTGCTCACATGCTGTGGTCCACACTACCTTATCTGGCTTGTTTTTCCTTGTTGGGTCTGTGAGGGGAGCAGCTATAGTCCTTTAATTGGGGACACACTTTCCGTAGTACCCTGCTGTCCCTAAGAATGTCCTCACCTGCTTTTTGGTAACAGGAGCAGGCCATGCCTGCATAGCTTCCACTTTGGCAGGTTCTGGTCTGATCTTACCACTCCTCACTCTATGTCCCAGGTAGGATACCTCTGCTATACCCACCTAACATTTACTGGGCTTAATGTTCAACCCTGCCCTCTGTAATTGTGCTTAATGTTCAACCCTGCCCTCTGTAGTCTGCCCAGTACCTCCGGGACATGCTGAAGGTCCTCTTGCCAAGACGGGCTGTAGATGGCAATATCATCCAGGTAAGCAAAGGTGAAATCTCCTGCTCTTGCTAGGATATGATCTACCAACTTCTGGAAAATTGCTGGGGCATTTTTCATCCCAAAGGGCATCTTCATTAACTCATACAGGCTGAAAGGAATCACAAAGGCTGACCTCTCTCTAGCATTGGGAGTCAAGGGCACCTGCCAATAACCCTTGGTAAGATCAATAGTGTTAAGATACTTTGCCCCACCTTAGGGTTTCATCTGTCCTAGGCATGGGGTAAGCATCTGGCTCTGTGTGCCTATTTAATTTCCTGTAGTCCACACAGAACCTGGTGTTGCCAGCCTTCTTTGGTACCAGCGCCACTGGGGAGGCCCAAGAGCTGCTGGACTCCTGGATTACCCCTAGTTCCAACATTTTCTGTATCTCCTCCCTCAGAGTCTGTTTGACTGTCTCAGGCACCCTATAAGGTGCCTGCTTAATAGGCCTTTGGGGTCCTGTATCTACATGGTGCTGCACTAGGTGGGTGCACCCTATTTTCCCAGTGAACATGCCTCCAAATTTCTGTAATACTGCTCAGATTTCTCAAACCTGGGTAGGGGATAGCTGCTGGGACATTGCTATCCCTTCCACTGAGGTGTCAGTCTGAGCCTCACTGAGGATATCAGTCACCCGATCCCCATCAGACTCCTCCTCTCATCCACTGCAAATACTCAGAACAAGGGCCTCTCTATCATAGTAAGTTTTCATCATGTTATCATGGTACAATTTGTGTCCCTGCCTCCTGCCTAGCAGTACTGCCATGTAGTTAACATCAATGACCTTCCTCACCATTTTGAAGGGTCCCTTCCAAGATGCCTGCAGCTTGTTGTGTCTGACAGGAATGAGAACCATTACCTGCTGCCCTACAGCATACTCTCTAGCTTGAGCATTCCTGTCATACCAGACCTTTTTCTACTGTTGGGCTAATGCCAGGTTTTCCTGGGCCAAGCCCATGAGTTTCCTGAGCCTTGTCCTGAGGTTTAGGACATATGCCTCAACAGATTCCTTGTGGGATTCACACTCACCCTCCTACTCATCTCAAATTAAATCTAGAGGTCCCCTCACCTTATGCCCATACAGCAACTCGAAGGGTGAAAAACCTATGGATTCCTGGGGCAACTCTCTGTAAGCAAACAACAGATGGGGCAAATATCTGTCCCACTCTCTCTTGAACTGGTCTGCAAATGCCCTTAGCATGGTGTTTAGTGTAGAGTTTGACCTCTCCACAAGACCATTAGTCTAGGGATGCTAAGGGGTGGTCTTTGGGTGCTTCACCCCACAGTGCTTCCACAGATAAGCTAGCAGGTCTGACATAAAATTGGCACCTCTGTCAGTCAGTATTTCTATTGGGAAACCTACTCTGCTGAAAATCTCTAACAAAGTATTTGCCACCTTTTCTGCCTCAATGGAGGACAATGCCACTGCCTTAGGGTATCTGGTAGTATAATCTACTACCACTAGGATGTAATTCTTCCCTGTGGAACTTGGGGTACTCAGAGGCCCCACAATATTCATAGCTGCCCTCTAAAATGGTTCCTCAATCACAGGCAAAGGCATCAAAGGAGCTTTGACCTTGTCCCCTGCCTTGCTTACTTTTTGGCACCGCTCACAGGTCCTGCAGTACCCTGTTACATCTCCAGAAATCCAAGGCCAATAAAAGTTCTGCATAATACATCTCTTTGTACGCTTTATGCCCATATGACCTGCAAAGAGAATGTCATGGGCTATGGCTAGAAGTGCCAGACAGTAGGTTCTGGGCACTACCAACTGCTGTATTCTCTCACCCTCTAGCCCACCCTCTGGGGCTACTCTCTATACAGTAACCTTTTGTCCCAGTATACAGATTCCCCTTTTCCTTGACAATCAGGTGCCTCATTGGCTACCTCTTTCAGGCCTTGCAATGTAGGGTCTGAGATATGAGCCTGTCTCATCTCTCTCTTGGCAACCCTTCCCAGCTCCCCTTCCACAGGGAGTCTGGTATCCTCTGACAGCGGTGCCTTACTGTCAGCCTGGGTACTACTACTCACCTTTGCCCTTGCAGTCACTATGTTCAAGAAAACATCAGTACCCATAAGCAGCTGTGGCTCACCTTCAGTCTCATTGCTACATGGTAGCTCCCTCCCTGAAGTATCCACCACACCAGTCCTGGCTTTAAGTCTGCATTCTTTCTAAGTCCCCCCAGGCTACCAAACCAACATGCTTGTCTCCAAGCCTGACTGCATGTCACTGCATGCACACAATGTACTGTATTATCAAAATCATTTCCTATCAGGGCATCTGCAGGGATATCATCAAACACACCTACTTGCTGGCGTCCTTTTCCACCCTCCCAGTCAAGGTGAACCCTAGCCAAAGGTATTTGGAAAGGGGAGCGCCCTAAAGCTCTGACTGGAGTAGACTGCCCAAGTAAGTAGTGCTCCTCTAACCATTGCAGGCTTCACAATGGTTAGGTCAGAAGTTGTGTCTCTCTTACCAGTGGCCTGTTTCACATTTACTAAGATAGGATATAACCTCCTGTGATAGTTTGGTACTCTTGTTGTCTCAAGGCTACTTGCATTCTGTCATTCCTACTTACTGTCTCTCCCTCCTTTTGTTCCTCACCTTGAGTCTGTGGACATCTATAAGCTACATGGCCCCACTGGTTGCATTTAAAACATTTAACTCATGGTCTTGGACATGTACCTGGACTAGTGTCTTCCCCTGCTACAGGCGGACTCTGTTGGGGTGGTTTAGGATGATCACCATGGGTTCCCTTAGACCCATGAGCAGCACTGGGTATCCCTTTCCTGTGCAGTGATGCCCTGCTTGCTAGGTATACGTTTCCCTTCTTCCCCAACTCATCTGCAGTATTGAATTGCCTATCTACTAGCCAGATTCTCATGTCCTCAGGCAAAGTGCTAAGGGCTTGCCCCCTCACCAAAAGGTCTGCCAGCCTTTCAAAAGTGGTGACTTGACACCCACTCACCCACCTATGAAAATAAGTGCTTAACTCACCAATATATTCACACACACTTTCATTTGCCTTGTGTCTATGCTCACAAAGCTTTTTTCTATAAGCTTCACGTGTTAACTTAGAACACTCAAGCAAACAATTTTTAACAGTATTATAATTTAAGCAGTCAGTATCAGACAATTTAGAAATAGCAGTTACAGCTTTACCATGGAGTAAGGGGGTCAGGAACTGTACTCAGAGCCCTTGGTCAACATTATACTGTTGAGATACTCTTTCAAACATATGAATGAAACTATCAAAATCATCACTTTCTGTAAATTGCAGAAGAAATTTACTGACCTTTGTGGCTTCTGGGGTTCGGTTACTCTCTTCCCCATTACCTACATGACCCTGGCGAAGAGTCAGCATCTCCTTCTCATGTTGCCTCTGCCTCTCATTCTCTTCAGCTTCCAGACATCTCACTCTCTCCGCAGATTCAAGTGCCATGTGTTTCTCCAAACACCACAGTTTCTGCTGATTCTAGTTCTAACCACTTGGCCTCCAGTTCAAGTCTCTTTAACTGCAGACAAATTTTTAAGTCCTCTGTGGAAAGGTTGAACTGTCCATTTTCTGAGAGTTGTACATCTCCAAGGCCAGCCTGGTTGTCCTCCTGGTTGCTGGTCTGTGATGCAGCTGTACCCAAGGCTGTAATCATTCTGCTTTAGTCAGGTTGGCATGCACCAGTCCTTTGCCCTGGCACATCTAGCCAACTGGCTCCTTGTCAGCTTGCCATAGTTCTCTGCTGACATCCTTGCCCGCTGTCCCTGACCAACTAAGCTAACAAAAAATAAATAAAACTATTGCGTTATGAAACTGTGAATGTTCACACTGTATAGCTGATTGAGAGTACAAACACCTTCTTCAGTGACCACTGTTTACAGGCTACAGGAGTTCAATATCCACACCACTGAATCCTAATATGTGGATATCCCACCACTGCCAACCAATTAATATGTGACGCCCCACCACTGGCCCAGTAATCAAGGAGCCTCAATCCTCACCACTGGCAACAGTGGGGGATGCACGTGCAGTATTTCCAGATGCAGCTCTCTGTATCAAGTGCAGTTTCCCTTAAGAGCACACACACTTAGTCTGGGGCTTGTTTCTCTCTACTTCTCCTAATGTCTAGTAAGACTGCCTGCTGGCACAGCTATAGAGTTGAGATCCCAGCTGAGTGATGAAGCCAAGGCCTCCAGCACTCTCTCTGTCTAGCCAGTGCTTCTTGTCTCTGCACAAATTTCTAACATACACACTCTTTGAGGTTTGATTTGCACACACACACACACACACACACACACACACACACACACACACACACACACACACAAGGCCGGCACAGGTTGACTAGCTGTGCCCCCTTCTACCCACACTATAAGGTAGTTTTGACTGCCACCAGTCACTCCTTATCAGCTACTTTAAGGCCCTTAACAAATGGTTTCTAATCTTACTGTGTAATGTTACTATTAATCCAAATGGCAGTTTGACCAAGAACAAGGCCACTAGGAGTGGCCTACAGTATCATCAAATAAATATGCAAGTACTCTCAGGACTTAAATATGTCTCACAAATATTAGCCACAATGATAGGTTTAAATATATTTAATAAATAAAAGAACAAGAAAATACCCAATAAATTATCACAGTTACACCAGAGTTCAAAATCAAAGGAAATACTTAAAACAACATTGCAGGACAGTCTCAAATAAATAAAGAAAACAACTAAGCTACACTTCACTATTTTCCTGACTGCATCTAAGAGAAATTACTGCACCCTAGTTAACTTATTCATAGCAAGGCAGATGTGTGATGAATGGGTCTTTTGTCAGGTCAAAGACAAAATGCAGAACACACTGTATCTCTCAGAGAGGTCTTACTATCTCAAATATTACTGCTGGGTTACCTTGCAGGATGACATAACTTCTTGTCATCTCACTTTAGTTCCCAAGCTAAACCCTCATTGTTAGAAACTGCCAGTATTTACCTTCTCCCTGTGAAAATACATACCCCTCAGATCGTTGCAGATGCTGGAAGACATAAAACAATAAAACACTTATAAGTCTATGCAGAGGGCTCCCTAGTTTTAGACGTCCTGTCTCCCTGCTGCATTGAAACTATCTTTTATGGTGCAGTTATAAAGTAGTTTAATTTCAACTATTTTTCTGACGTTTTGCAAGTCAACCTTCTATGTTCCAGTTTCCACTGTTAAAATATATGCATTTACACAGTTAAAATAGTTTAAGTACATTTCTGTTCTCTTCCATTAGGGTATACTGTGGACACATCTCTAAGCTGAGTACTCTACAAAATATCTCTTCAGCACACATCTGTACAAAGCATCTTATATGACATATAGTTCTAATACATTTGTAACACAAGCATATGAATCATGTTGATATTCACAAATGACATATGATTGTTTAAAAAATTCCAGCTAGCTGTGCTGGCAGTACCTCCTTTTGTCACACACAGCCACTAACATCTTCTATAACCATATGAATGAGTCAAAACTAACACGGTGTCTGAACTTCTAGCTCTCACAATGTGAAAACAGAAACTAAGCAGAGAAGATCAGTGGATTTTTGCATCTATATTTCAGTAACTGACTAGTAAGTGCATTGCCTAGATGCCAGGAAAAAAGAAGTACAGAGGACCTGAAGGAAAATCAACTACAAAAAGTGAAGAAAAAACACTGACTGGGAAAAGTACTACAGCTGTTCAGCAAAAAGCAGTGCAAGCTCCACACATGATGTCTGGTAACCTAGAGGAAACCATAAGACAATTGCACACAGAACTGGTTAAAATAAATGAAACACTGATGAAGTATATCAACTCAAACAACAAAAGGCTGGAAAAAATGGAAGACTTTTTAAAGAGATGAGGTGATAAAACTGCAAAAATCAGAGGTCAAATTAAAGAAAAGCCTGTCTGAATATGAGACTGCTTAAGAAGAGATGTTTCAAAAAATAATTAGAGGACAGAGCACATAGAGAAGACCTGAGATTTTCAGCTGTACCAGAGAACCTGGAAGGAACAGACTGCATTAATTTTATGAAAGCACAAATACGCAACTGGTCTGGTATTCCACAGCAGAATTTGCTAATTTAAAGGGCACACTGTATGTATGCTCCAAATCTGGCTATGAGAAAGCAACATTGACCTTTAACATTAAAGATGCAATCCTACAGGATAGAAGGAGTTGATTCTGAAAAAAAACTGTGGCAGAAGGACAAAGTACTAAAAGTGGGAGACAGCAGAGTGTTTGTGGAGAATTATTATTCATTGTATAACAGGCAGAAGAGGAGTAAATGTATTCCTCTATTTAGAGAATGTCAAGAAGCAGGCATGAGATTTAAACTGCTGCACCCAGATATCTTCAAAATATTCTTCCCTGGAGGCATAACATCATTTTTGATTAAGTACACGCTAAGGAGGAGATATAAATGTTTTTCCAACAAAAAGTGAACTGTGAAACAGAAGTAGATTTTGCTTCTTGTTCTTCTGGTAATAAACACCACAGAGAGACTGAACCAGTGAAACCTTTTCCAATGTTTCAATGGAAAATACTGGAGAGAATGAAGAGAGCACAAGAGTTGACTAGAAGAATCAATAGTATGTTGGAAATGAAGCAGAGACAGGATTTGGGAGATGGAGATGAACAGGCATAAAACCAGTAACTTGGAAATTGACAAATGTGGGATTACAAAGCGATAATTATATTTGTGAAATATGACAGAACAAGAAAATCTGTAAATATTGGACTTTTTTGGACTTTGTTGGACTTGTGGGAAACTCTAAAGTATATGCCCTATTTCATCATTAATGTTTGGAAAAATTCTTAGGGAAGGGGAAGAGAAGGGAAAAGGTTAACTTTAAGTAAAACATTTTTCTTAATAGTATTATTTTTATAGTGTATGATTTTCTTTGCATGCTATAAAATAAAGTCTTCACAGTTGTTTTTAAGTGTAATGGGATACTATTGTAAACGGGTGTTCCTGTTTTTTTCTCCCCTCTTTTTTTCTTTCTCCTTGTTCAGTTTTAACAAATTTAAGCACTGCATTGTAAAAATAAGTCTGGTTAAAAGAGCATGACAAAAGAAAAAATTAATGTGCTTTTTCTCATTCTTCCATGGGGGATTGACTGGATTAAGATCCTTAGTTTGATCTAGTAACAAATTTAGGAATGGGTATTGGAAATTCTTTGGGTGCTATTAGAGAAGATAGACATTTCTTCTGAAAATATAGCTAGATAGTGGGGTAAAATTAAAGTGGAGTTTAAAAACAGGGTGGAAATAAAAGAATGGGAGATATGGCTAAGAAGTAACAAGAATTATTTAGAGGGACTGACAAATGTTAAAGTACTGCAGAATGGGGCAATCTTACATAACAAGAAGAGGAGCAACTGCAGAATGCTAAACAGAAAATAAGGGATTACCTTGATAATATGCATGTTTAGAAAGACTGCTGCTAGGCAATTGTTTTCTGATAATAACTCTAGAGCACAAAAACTTTTAGCACAATGGCTCAAGCAACAGAAAGAAGAAAGGACTGTCTCCAACTTAGGGAGCCTATAACAAAAGAAGGCAACAAGAAATCCTGTAGAGGTATTAGAAATATTTTGAAAATTCTATGAAATCTGTATAAAGCAGGGAAATATGGAAATCAAGAAAAGGTACAAATGGAAACATTTATGAGAGAATTAAATATGCCAAGGTTATAGGTAGATGAGACTCAACTACTAAAAGGATAGGAGGAGATGAGCTAAAAATGGTGATGTATAACCAATCTACAGGAATGTGCCCAGGAATAGATGGTATTTCTGTGGAAGTTTGGAAGCTAGGAGGGAAAAAATGATAAAGATCTGGAAGGTTTTGTTTAACAGTATTTTGAGAGGAGAAATAACAACATCCTAGAAGAAAGTAGTAGTAGCTCTAATACCTAAAGAGGGCAAAGAGCTATCAGATACAGCTTCAAGTAGCCCTGTTTCAATACTAAACCATGATTATAAAGTGTTTATATCTGTAATGGCTAAAAGAATGGCAAAAGTGATGCCAAAGCTGATAGCTATGGATCAATTTGGTTTTATGGAGGGGAGGCAAACATTTGACAACATTAACAGATCATTAATGAGGGAAGCAAAATGTAAGAAAATGTCACTATTGTTGGTCAGTTTTGATAAAGAGAAAGCATCTGGCAGAGTAAGCTGGGACTTTATGAGCAGGGCAATGGAAGCATTTGTATTCGCTAATAAAATTATCAGGTTGATTAGGAGGATATATGAGGGATTGGTGGTGAAAATTAAAGTGTGTGAAGTCCTTTCTGATAATTTCCGCTTGAGAAGAGAAAAGAGGCAGGGCTGTCCCCCTTCCCCTTTGTTATTTACATTATATTTAGAACCATTGGCAAAGAAAATTAGGGACTCAGAAATTCAAGGCTAATATTAGATTGGTAGTCAAGAAAAGCTGGCTCTATTTGCAGATGATATTATTTTATACCTGACAAAACCAGAAAAGGACATTATACTGTTGTGTAACATTTTGAGACAGTTTCAAATCTTTACGGTATACAAAATTAGTGAAGCTAAAACAAAGGCAATAGTGGTAAATGATGTACCCACACATGAATTGGCTCAGCAATATCCATATTTATGGGGACATGATAAAATTAAGTATTTAGGAGTATTGATTAAAATGATTCCAGTGTGGCAGCTAAGGATATGTGAGAAAAGACTAAAAAGATAATACGAAAACTGAGAAATTGGAAGCTCTGTTATATGGATATGGATAGTAAAATACAAGCAGTTAAAATGCTTTTAGTCCCTTTAGTCTTATAGACAGGTCAGGCATATTTTTATCAACCAGAGGAGACACTGTGGCTAGCAATTAATAAGGAGCTGAAGGATTTTATCTGGGGAAGATGGCACGAGTCAAGTGGAATAAGCTGATTCTTCCAATAGAACAAGGCAGATTGCAATTACTAGATTTGAAGAAGTATTTCAGAGCTACTCAGTTAAGGCTCCTATACACAGCACAAGTAGAAACCTATAATTCAAAGTGGAAAGGGATGATGAAATAGGGGGAATCTCAAGAAACAAGAAAAGACTGGGATTTTGGATGCAGATCTTTAAGGAAAATAACAATAATCATAAAGAATACTGTATTTATAAAGTAGCAGAAAGTATTCTAAGAACTAAGCCAATACGGGAATGGAGGAAGCAGATTCTGCCAATAGGGATAACTGCAATTAGGGATACAGACAAAAGGCAAGAGAGGGCTGGAATTTATTGGAGAAAATTGGCAAAGGAACCAAGGTCTTCTTTTTCTTCTTCTTTCGGCTTTTTCCGGTTAGGGGTCACCACAGCAGAACACCTGTCCGCTCATGATTGGCAGTAGAGTTTTTATGGTGTTGAGTTGCCAGCCTGGCACCCAACCTTCCACGGAAGACACACACATGCATGCACTCACGCCTAGTGCCAATTTAGAGTGTCCAATCCACCTACCGCATGTCTTTGGGATGTGGGAGGAAACCGGAGAACCCAGAGGCAACCCATGCGACCACAGGGAGGACATGCAGACTCCACACAGAAGGCACCCCAGCCAAGGATCGAACCAAAGAACCTCTTGTATTGAAGCAACAATGCTAACTGCTGTACCACCACGGCCACCCGGCAAAGGAACCAAGGTAATGGGAGCAAATATGTAGAGAGGGAAAAGTAATAGAATGGGAAGATGCCAAGAATTTATTTGGACTGCAGGTTACAGACTGTCTTCCCTACCAAGGACTGATAACAGAGTATAGGCAAAGAGAAAGAAATAGGGGGGTCCTAAATGAAAGATCTGCAATGGTAGAGTTTTTAGTAGAATCTAGAACTAAAGCTGCTATTAAAAAAGGAATAATTAGTAGAGCATATAAAATATTGCATGATAACTATAAGAATCAATCAGTGGACATTAGAAAGGCTTGTGAAAAGAAACTTGAGTATGCAATTCAGAAGGAAACAATGGAGGGATATATGTATATCTCCCACATATGCAATAGAATTTAGCAGATTTAGGATTTTTGCTTGGAAGTGTTTACATATATTTTTATACCCCAAGTGGACTCCAGAGAATGTTTCCTCAGGTAGACAATAAATGTTGGAGGTGTGATGGGAAAGAAAAAGATAATTGGAAACATATTTTCTGGGAGTGTACAGAGCTGGCAGACTTTAAGGATTCATACGAACAGAGATGATGACAAACTACTACAAAAAGCCGCTAGAAGCTATAACCTTTGGAGAACGCAATGTTTATTAAAACGCTCAGTAAACACATTTTTCGTCTAACACAAATGTTCAAACTTCATCAGAAATATTGCGAACCAAACAGTCAGTTAAAATTCAAAACAACTATATATAAATTCCCCGCCAAATCCTCTAATGATGTTGTTCATTCTTAAAGCCATAGTTTCTTAAAAAAGCTTTAAACCATATATGTTTAAATGAGTGGCATGAACCATGCTTTAAGTAAGTTAATACATAATTGCAATTATGTTTCTATGAGTCAGGACAATGCAAATCAAGCCAACTATAATGCAAACTATATACATTGAAATATAAAACTAAAGACATTATAAAACATAATAAAAATAAATAAATTACTATATTATTCAAACATCTATTACTCAACACCATACTACTAAAGTATTAAAAGAGTGTTGACAATGTGTATAAAAACCCTGTATGAATGCAACAGGTTTACTGTACGTCATCAACTGAATATGCGCATTCACTGAATTAATAAATACTAACTAAATGCATTGAATCTATTTTTAAAAATTAAACATTTTACATACCTTAAAAGACTCATGCAGATGTTAGTTCACAGGCAATGAAACAATAACATATGTACCTACCTATCCATGTTATTAAAACTAACCATAAAATTCTGACCTTATTGTATACAAAGTAGCCCTTAAAGTAAATCATCTGTCTAGGCTTTTCAGCTTCAATAGGCACATTAAGGAACACTTCTCATTTAAACCTGGGTTTGAATACACATTAAGTTTGATTTGCCGCAATAACTCCATTTTTTCTAATAACAAACCAAACGGACCCCCCCCCCTCACATCCTGCCTAATTGGGTCAATCACTTTGAATCGAAAAATATGATTAGGGTGAGTCAAAATATGTCTTGCAAGGGCATTTTCTTCTTTATGCAAGTTGATACTTCTAAGGTGTTCATAAACCCTCTCTCTTAACCTACGCTCCATCTTACCTACATAAAAGGATGGACACCCTTGACACACTGCTACATAAACAACTCCTTTTGAGTTGCAATTAAATTTGCCTTTAGTATATAACTTAGCCCCATTGATGTCAGTATTGGTTCCTGATGCCATAAAGTTGCAATAAGAGCAATTGCCACATTGCATCATGCCTTTGTTAAGCACTGATGGGTTGTCTTGTTGTTTTTTCTGCAACAATTCTTTGAAACTCCATCCCCTTCTCCAAACTATCTTTGGTTTGGCTACTTTGTATACAATAAGGTCAGTTTTAATAACATGGATAGGTAGGTACATATGTTATTGTTTCGTTGGCCTGTGAACTAACATCTGCATGAGTCTTTTAAAGTATGTAAAATGTCAAATTTTTAAAAATAGATTCAATGCATTTAGTTAGTATTTATTAATTCAGTGAATGTGCATACTCAGTTGATGACGTACAGTAAACCTGTTGCATTCATACAGGGTTTTTATACACATTGTCAACACTCTTTTAATACTTTAGTAGTATGGTGTTGAGTAATAGATGTTTGAATAATATAGTAATTTATTTTTATTATGTTTTATAATGTTTTTAGTTTTATATTTCAATGTATATAGTTTACATTATAGTTGGCTTGATTTGCATTGTCCTGACTCATAGAAACGTAATTGCAATTATGTATTAACCTACTTAAAGCAAGGTTCATGCCACTCATTTGAACATATATGGTTTAAAGCTTTTTTAAGAAACTATGGCTTTAAGAATGAACAACGTCATTAGAGGATTTGGCGGGGAATTTATATATAGTGGTTTTGAATTTTAACTGACTGTTTGGTTCGCAATATTTCTGATGAAGTCTAAACATTTGTGTTAGACGAAAAACGTGTTTACTGAGCGTTTTAATAAACATTGTGTTCTCCAAAGGTTATAGCTTCTAGTGGCTTTTTGTAGACTTTAAGGATTCTCTGCAGACTACTTTTTCAGACATGCTGGGTGAGCAACTTGGTGTAACTACAGAAATTATTTTGTCTGAGCTATGATACAGCATTGGAATTGTCAAGACACAGTAAGGCCTTTCTAAGTCT